>NC_135503.1:21524876-21630607 GCF_052857255.1 Amblyomma americanum
TTGCAGCCACCTGGTCTTCTCGGCTCTCAGCTACGACCGGAACTCTTCCATTCTGGTTCCCAAAGAGGGCAAGTTCACGTCGTGTCGCTGTCGTCCGAAATTTAGGGACGGTGAACTAAACTGTTAACTAGAGATGCGCTCGGAAAAAGCACGAAACACGTAAAACGGCTAAGATATCTAAGTCCACGAATTTAATGCACATGCAAATCACGATTGCTAGTACGAGCTCAAGGGCCCCTTTTAACTCTGCTGCTTTAAGGCGATAGACTTTAATGGCTCATACTTGCCGTGACCGTCCGTCCGTTACATCGCCACCTAGGTCACGTTACATTAAGATCACGCGTATAATTTGGGTAAAAATTGCAAATCAGTGCAATGAGTCGCAAACGGCTTGCGCCTTCCCGGAGTTAAGAGATATCTAAGTGCCTCCAATGATTTTTTTCTAAATGCGCTGAAACTATAAAAAGTTCGTTTTTTTTTTAAACAGGTGCCGAAGCGTCTGAGTAAAATTTATAGCATTCAGTGATGACAAAAAGTAAAACTGTCGTGACATATCGGAGGAAAATCAGGTTTCAAACCCTTTCTTTCTTGCAATAAATTTTCTAATACCGTAGAATTTTGAAATTTTGACGATTTTGTGTTTCTGTAGTTTTGCAAGTACGCAGACACCAAAAATATGGTAGTCGCACGAGTTGAGGTTTTTTAAAGCAACAAAAATTGAAAATGTAAATTAGATTTTATCTTGCGCCATTATATAAAGATCAATATTTTTCAAAACTCTTAGCACCGGTGCAGCACTTTCACTTACAGTTTAAATTTACGATTAAAAATTTCAAACGCTCTAAACCTTCTAATTCCTACAATGTACAAGATACTGATAACCGCCGTCGTTACCTATAAACATATATTAACCTGTAAGACCTATAAACCATTTAACTCAACTTGAAGCAATAATCACTGCTGGTGGCGACATTTCAGAGGCTGGACTCAACGCCTTCCTCGCTCTGAAGAACTCCTCAAGCGTTAAACTCGCTGTGGAGCTGGACGTTGTGGACCTGCTTGAGTCGGGACAGATCGCCGAGAGGGAACAGGCGGCCGTGGCGACGCTCTTCTGGATGCAAAAGCACGGCTTAGAGAGGCTGGCACTGTTTGTCAAGCGTCGTGACTTCTCCGAAGCGCACCTGCAAAGACTCATCTCGCTCATCAAGGTAGGCGAGGTCAGATACAGCCTAAACAGAAAGGAGTATAAACGAGAGTGCGCTAGAGGACAGCCTGCCCCCTTGTTACTCCCGTTTAGGCGTATTCGTGTCCAAAGTGTAGATACGATCGAGCGCCCTGCTTCCAGGCAACGGGTTTAGATCAACCCTCAATTCCTTGACCACCTCCGCACACTGGCTTCGGCTTGCGTGCCAAGGTAACGTCACAATCAAAAACCGGCGTCTAACGCATTCCTTGTTTCATGCAGTGTTAGGGCGGAGTTGTTCGACGTGTTCTTGCTGACACCGCTTGCCTCAAATTTTACACTACTTACTATCAATGCCGGAATGCATTTAGAGACTTTTTATTTGGAGCCGCGATGACTGTCGAAGGAGCCCCGCTGTCTAACGAGGAATGCTGACGCTTGGAATGGTCAGCCACGTGCCCCTTATCTGACGGACGTGCACTGGACCATTGCGGATCCGGGCGCTGCGCCTTTGGTGAGCTTGGGCTCGCATACAGAAGAAAGGAACTCTGGGATGGCGCCAGGCAGCATTGTCCCTGCTCTCAGCCCGTCCTCCACCTGGCTGACAGGTGTCATCTTTAGGGGCCGTCTGAGGTTCGGATGATCCCATCCGAGCCACTCTGTTCACTCTGGGCTGCCATTGGCTGAGACAGGAACAAGACAGCCTCCAAGTTCGTCAGGATGAGTTGGAAGCATCAAAATACTCTCCTCAGGACAACTTCCCTGCCTCTTCCTGATATGATGCGACGTTAGATGCCACCTCATACGAGTCGCAGGTAACTGTAACCGTGGGCGCCGTGTTGTCGACAGCAATCGTGGCGAGGCGCCGGGAAAACCTCGAGCGGTATCTGGGGGTACCTCCTTCGAGGCCGCGAGAGTAGCCACGTAGAGCGTGACGCGATTCTGTCGGACGTGGCGTGGCTTCCGTCAAAGCGCCTCTATGCAGACTGGCAAGTCTCTGTCTCATGGACATGAGCAGTGCTGCTGGCCCACCGTGGTGCCGTACATGCGGCGCCGAGGTGACCTTCCGCGCAGCGCCGGGCAGACACTGTCTTCATACCACGGTATTCAAGCATGGCGCGATGTCCCGCGACGGTGATGAAGTTCAGCGGCTTCCGTTACATGCGAAGTTTCGCCAGTCATGCTCCGTTGCGGACATGGCTCCGGGACTTGAAGACGGGCTCCGTGACGGCCCGGACCTTGCCGTAAGGGTTCAGAGAAGCTGCGAGCGCGTCGTCGTTCACATGGTAGAGACAAAAACCACTGGCGCAGCCTATTCCACCAGCAGTACTTGTTTTCCGGCCACGAGCATGGAATCCTTGGCTAACATTTGCGTGCCTTGCGCGACCGAACTAACAGCAGCCAGGAAATTGGTCCTGTCGAGCTGCTGCAGGTATACTGCAGCCTCCGACGCCGACAATCGTCTCGATGAAGTCGTCCGCCAGAACAGGTTCTGGCACTTGGAGCTGAAGTCGCATGGCTTTCGCAGGGCGCTGGGCTGCAGGCGTCTGCTCAATGGTCCGGATTGCCCTGGACACCACGACGGTAGGCGCGGCGCCGGGGCACTGGAAATGGCAATGGTGCCTTTGGGGACGCACGGGGCGGTATCCGGTGCTCGCCTGGACGGAGGTTGGCCAGGAGTCTTCTGGGGGTCGACGGACAAAGTGACGACACACTTCGTTTGCAAAATTTTCTGTCCGCTTTCCGTTCTTCCGCCCACCCAGGCCGTCCTCTAGGGCGT
Organism: Amblyomma americanum; assembly: GCF_052857255.1. Lineage (NCBI taxonomy): Eukaryota > Metazoa > Arthropoda > Arachnida > Ixodida > Ixodidae > Amblyomma > Amblyomma americanum. The sequence goes on from NC_135503.1 coordinate 21,527,840, forward strand.
GCATACGTGCACAAGGGGCCGCTTAAACAAGGTTCGAAAATTCTGGTTTCCTGGTTTTGTAAGTACACCGTATTTTGAAAGCGCAGTCAAGGACGAAGCACAGGGGAAAGGGCGGGACAAGCGCGACTCCCAGAATGGCTCATTCAAAGATTATTCGGTGAACAGCCCGCCTGCGCAGTTGCAGCCTGCATGACTGGTAAAGCGTAATCGCCAGAAGCAAAGCAACAGAAGCAAATACATTGCCAACGTACGATGAAAGGAATGATGCCACGTGTGTACATTGCTTGACATGATAATGCAGTGCGCGACAGTGCCATCAGAGCCACTGTAGCACCCTCTCTTGGACGGCGCCGACAACCCGGCTAGCGCGCGCCACCCTGCGAAGAGAATAAAGACGGCACCTGGTCGTGGCTCGTGCAGCCACGGCTGGGCAGTTCTGTTCTGGTGTCGGCTCGTAGCAGTGGTCTCGTTTCCTTCGCTCCTGAGGCGTTAAGCCTACTTTGGTGACCCGGACGTGATGCGGGCTAGGCAAAATTGCGCCTCAACCTGGTGGAACCAAACTTGCGGGTTTTGGGGCCAGAAAGGTGAAAGGCGAACCTGCAGCGACGAGACGTCCTGCGGACGCGAATCCTGCTGCGTGGATGTTGCGGGATCGGTCATTGCTATCTGCCTTATACAATTTTTTCACTCGTTCGCTATCTTATCAACCTTGAAGATGATAGAATTCCTTGCGTGTACGATGGTATATATTTGTATGTGTTGCCTTCAAATAAAGCAGTTGTGAGTGGCGCTCCGTCCCGTCTTTCTACCTTGTGTCGTGTCTGTTTTCGCGCCTGTAACCAAAAAGATGTACAGTTGCCAAATTGCCCAGCAAGACGTTCTTTTAAGCGTCAATTTGAGCTGTGCCAACAACGCGGGGTTTTCAATTATCGCCTACAATAACAACGTTGCGCTAACAGATATGCAAGGCATCATCTCTAAGGGGATTTTTACACTGGAAAGACTAGAGGTCTCCTCGATTTGGCCGCACTTTCTGCACCAGTTCAGGAAGTGCGGCACTCTCGCACTCGATTTCACAGGGCAGCTAGTGCCACCTGCACTTCGGCACTCGATTTGGCCTCGAGCTGCACGAGTTCTTCTGCACTGCTGCACTAGCCTCCCGGCCAGTTCTCTTCTCGCGCAAGTAGTGCAAGGTGCTTGGCGCGCTCCGTAGCAGACGGCTCCGCGGCCGCTTGTTTTGTGAGCGGCGTTGAGACCATGTTTGAGACGGCCGCGCACCCGTGAAAGACGCGGCATCTGCGCCGGGCCCTCAACAGCTGAAATGACAGTGCGCGTATACGCGTGTGTATGCGCGCGCGTGTGCGCGTGTCTGTGTACGCGCGTAAGCGACTGGCTGGCATGGCGCACGTACGTAAGTACGTACTGCGTATGGGTTCGCATCTTTCTGTCCAGCCTCGCACGTTGCTTACACCATTTCTCTTTTGTGTGCAATTATTATTATAGACGCAGCACGATGTAGCGCTTCCATACCAGACAGATTGTGAGATGTTTTATAATACGTGGGCGATCGCAACGTTTGTGGCTCGCTGCGACGTCAGTACCTCCGCTTACGACAGCGACTGGGCTTGAGGTCGCCGTCAGCCCACACCTTCGCCTGCCAGTTAGCCTCCGACAGTCACGTCGCCGTCTGAACGCGATTGAGTTGAGGTCAAATATAGATCAGGCAACTCTTGGCGGACAACCGCATTCGAGTCACTTTTCGATAGAACGGAAGCAGCCTGAATCACGCGTATGGACTGTAAAAGCTCGTCTCGAGCGGTAGTCTGAATAACGTCTCGAATTCATTGTTGCCTGTTCAAAGTACCCGTTGAATCAGTGACGGTCGACCGGCCTGCGCCACTTTGCACAACGCAGCAGGTGTCAAATTCTTCACCACCTTTGGAATTAACAAATTTTATAGCCGCTCCACGAGATGTGCCACTTCGAGCAAATCTGCACAGCGTTCAATGCAGCTAGCACAATCTCGCGCAAACACGCGAAAAACACCAACACATGGCCGCAGCAGACGAAAGTTTCTGCACTTTTGCACTCGATTTGGCCGCTGCACCGACAGCACTAGTGTCGGGCTACACTCGCGCCGCAAGAACTGGCTCTGCACTGGCACGGCACTTTTGTGAATTAGTGCAGAAAGTGCAGCCAAATCGAGGAGTCCTTAGGACTGGGCAGCAACAGCCATTTATGTTCAAAGTTCGTAGTGACAGCGCTACATGGCGCCACATGCCCGCGAGCTGGCCAGGTGGCTTGGTCCACGGCCCGATTTAGAGGGTTCATCCTTATATCCATCCATCCATCGTGGGTCCACGCCCGCCGCGTCGGGACCAGTCAGAATCGCCTTGAGGGCGCCAGATGGCGCCACGTGCCGGTCAGCCGGGTGCAGCATGCCTGACGCATCATGACCAATCAGCACATGAGCACTGGCGGCGCGCGATACGGTTGCGGTAGAGGTACGCGCTATGATAAAAGTTTACATTATGCTTATATGAAAGCTAGTGTCATTTCATCCAGTGCCGACTGCATCCCTTGCCTCAAGACACCGTTACATGGCCAGCAAACCTCTCGTGCCCATTCTGTGACACACTCGGCACGTGCTTTGCACCTCTCTCCAGCAGGCTGTCCCTCAAAAGATATGGTCTTGGAACGTGCGCTCAATGCCCACAGTCCCACCTATCGCAATTGCCCTATATTGCTCTCGGCGCTTCACACGTATAATGTGTTGCTACGACCTAAGAACAGTACCGCAGCGGTGGCCAAGTGGTCGAGCATCCGCCTCGTATGCGGGAGTTGCGGGGTTCGATCTCAAGTGCCGCCGGTTACCCACCGGTGATACAATGGGTTCAAGCTTTCCCCTGACTGGTGCTCAGATTCTTTAGGGTGAAATGCTTGGGAAATGGGTCTTTGACCCCACCTTGAATAATCGAAAAACACCTTGTGCCATGACGCTCTTTGGCCACAGTTGCCCTCGCGCCATTAAAACTTCATCATCATCATCATCATCATCATCACAACCTAAGCACACGGGTCAGCAGACATGCATTCCTGCTCTGGGGCAGTGTAGGCATAGCACGGATTGCACCGCTATTTTTATTATTGTGCTGCGGCTCTGCAGAACGACCACAGAACGGGTGACTTAGCTGAGAAAGCTATGCTTACACAATTCACTAAACAGGTACCATCAGCGTCAAATGAAACTAAAACAAGAGGACTGAAATGCAAACACAAAACCGCCAATATATTAGCTTCTAGAGAAGAATACAAGCGCGGCTTATTAACACGAGCGGAGTTTTGTCCCTTCGATGTGGAAGTAGTTTGCGCTGGTACTGAGCATTTGGCAATTCGTGTTTCAGTTGCCTTGTTCAGGTTTCATTTCAAGCTAGTAGATCAAGTTATCGTATTCCTACCACTAATATGGAAGTGGGCTAGGAAATACCAACCTTTCATTATTTAATCTGGAATTTTCCAGCACTGAATGTTCTAGCTAGACCCATGTTGGGTAGGTATCGCAGGAGTGTGACGAATAACAAGTAAAAAGGGAATAATTACTCATTAGCATCCACCCAAGCGCATCCGTACGGCTGCAAAGAAAAGCTATACAGCTCCCACAGAAACTTATTAGTTATAAAAAGATTAGTTTTGGTCCGAAGTTCAAACCCACCACAGCCTAACCGGGACAACCGCTTTTCCAGCTGAGCTAACCGGGACGGCTAACAATGGTAGGGCGAGATCGAATTGATCAACAACTCGAAGTGGGAACGGTGTTGGTCAAATGATGAGCAATTGCTCCCTTATTGCAAATCTTCTCCACCTTGGGGGGATTTCCCAAAACATTTGACCATGTCAAAAGTACTTAATGCTGTTTTCCGATGCTCGATGTTTCAGATGCTCCGAACAAGTCTGCGAACAGTGCTGACGGATCAGATAAAAGAAGTCATTGTCGCTGTTCCGCTACAAAGTAGAGTTTTCATCTCCGAGCTGCTACAGTGAGTACGCATAATACAACTTGACCCAGGAGAGTTCGTAGTGCACTCTGTTGTTAACACTGAGGAAGGAAAAGACAAGAGAGGCGCTTCCTACACTGTGGCCTGGCAGAAAAACATCGCGGAAGTCACGAAGTTCTGGAGGTCTCGTCTGGGCGCTCTTAGCAGCCAGCACAAACTGCATTGCAGCGCCTCCCAGAATGCTGTGGAATACCATGCTGGTCTCAGCTTACTCTGTGCAACTGAAGCCATTCAGATAATTTCGATAGTTCCAAAGATTAATTTCTACAGCGCACTGCGGTGAAGCGCATCGCTTCTCAACTTAATGATTGTTTGTTATTCAAATGTATGATTACCAGCCTTTAGAAACGCTGTTACCACAACAGACGACCAATTTGGGAAAGCTGAAACCTTAGTATCATGCGACAGATGTTCTATAAGGAATAATAATTGCTAAGTATTTGCAATGCTGAGAGCGTTGTGCAAATGCTTTGAAAGAAGTGACGAGGCAGGGAATTCGAGATAGATGCGTCACCAAGAGCGACAGATTTCCATCTTTGACCCTACAATGTGTTGCGGTTTGCAGGCACGCCGATACCATCATCTATATCACACACCACTCTGCGCCGAGTGAGAGCTGTGTGGTGGTCTTCCCTTCAACGTTCGATTCAAACCAGGGGTTCTCAGATGTGGTAAGCCTGTAACTCGGACGTATCACCACGCCACTTTCTAGTTGAACTGGTGGTGGTACTTCGTCTACCGCTATGAACGAGGACAATGAAAGAAGAAATCGTGGACAATGGAGATCGCCTCACCTCTTGGGTCAAGTCAGTGTTCAGCGACGTTGGCTGTACTGGGCTGGGTTACTCTTCTCGTTTTCTCAAGCAGAGAAAGCGACTTTGTCGCGGTCTCTGTGCGGTTAGGGCGGAAAAACTTCTTATGCATATGAAAGATTTCGGCCTTCTTACTAGTGATAGACTCGTTTCGAAAATCACCGTGCAACCAGAAAGAAGCGATCAAAGCCAGGAAATTATATCCCTTGTACCTGTCACCTTTTCGGGCCTAACTCAAAATACGTTGACAGAGAACACCATGCAACTACTCAGCTGCCCCAAAAGTCAACCTGTTGTCATCAAACACGCACACTACGTAAATGCTGTACCGTAGACACTCAGACTTGAAGAAAGTCACTTCCTCCTTATCGAAATCATCAAGGCACTCCCTGGCCTCACTAGTATCTTAGAAATAATGGACGGTTCAACGCGTGAACGGGAGAGAGCGGGGGGGGGGGGGGACTAAAGGAAGCGACAGGACCAACCACGACTTACGCATATCAGAGTCAATCTTAACCACTGGCGCAAGAGCTGCGTTTGTTAAATTTTGCGCGTTTTTTTACACCGTCAGCTGTTCAGACTCCCCGAGATCTCATGGTCGTCATCCGCATAAAACGAAGCCATCAAATAGTAAGGTCACGTGACCTATTTTGACAGGTCACACTAGTGGGTGATGCGACTGATATGAGAAAAACTCTTCACTGAATCTCTAACACATTCTCTTCACACTTTTTTTTCTTCTACATCCCCCTTACACCAGGTGGTGAAACAAACTTCACATTATAAGAAAGCAATTGGCGGCCGTGTTTTCTTCGCCGTTCACACTCTTTTTATTTCTAGAGCTTTATGATAAAAAATTAGCGCGTTAATGTCTTCGCGGCAACTACAAGGTGCGCATTACGCATTATATAAGGTCGGGGACTCATTATTAGGGAAATGCAAAACATCATGCTGCCTCGGCCACAACTTGTCAATAAGCGGTCGCAGCCTGTCCACCACCTCAGAAAGGGCGTGACTATAGAAGCGACGGGAGCACGTGCCCGACGCTAGACCTGGTGCTCTAAATATCTTCTGTCTCGAACCGTAGGAGCCGGGTGACCTGGTGCCTGCCGATTTGTCGGGCGCCGTCAGAACGAAGCGCTTCTGCGTCTCCATTAGCCTGGCCGTGCTGCGTTTCATGCTCGACGATTCCGTCTCCAGGGTGGCCAACAGCAGTTGTCTCAGCGAGAGCTGGATCTCCTACGACCAGGTATGCGCATACGCTGCGCGACTGAGGTTCCTCCACTTGGGCGCAGTTTGTCCTCTGGCGAATACCTGTGTTTTCCTGAGAGGATCCTCAGTTTTTGATCAAAACAAGTGTGAAGGCCTGTAGAATAATAATGATAAAGAAACAATTTGGGCGCACCATTCATTGATATGAACTGAGCCGCCGCGGCGGCTCAGTGGTTATATGGTGCTCGGCTGCTGACCCGAAAGGCGTGGGTTCGATCGCGGCCGCGGCGTTCGCATTTCGATGGAGGCGAAATGCTAGAGGCCCGTGCACTGTGCGATGTCAGTGCACGTTAAAGAACTCCAGGTGGTGTAAATTATTCCGTAGTCCTACACTACGGCGTCCCTCGTTGCCTGGGCCGATCTTGGGACGTTAAATCCGATATACAAAAACCAAACGTGTTTATGTCGCCCTCGTTTGAGCGGACTACTCCGCTTTCTAAAAAATTCGCGCTTGATGTTTGAGGTCCAAGGTATATACGTGTACATCACAATGCCAGCTGAATATGCTGAAGAATACGAAGATTTGCGTTATGAGGAAATATTTAGAGGTTAAAAATGACATGCATGCCCCACCATTCTCGTGGTTGGTTGATATAATCGCATGGATGATATAATTATTAGAATTATTGAAGTCATTCACACGGCAAGCGCCTGCGGTTCTGTTGCAGACTTGCCTCGAGAGAAAGACGACTCCAACCTACGATGCAGACGCAATGGCTGTTTTCAGAGAAGGGAACGGTTACGCATTGACGTTCGAAAATGAAGAGTCCCTCCACTTGAAGGTGCGGTATTGTTTACTCAGTTTACACCTGCACCGGAAACCTTTGCTCATCTTGCGATACGTTTCCGGGCACTTCTGGAGGCCGATTTCCAGGTTTAGGTTACCTGACATAAGCGTGCCGGCCCGTTCGCGAATAACCGATATTGCCATAAAATGCATGAGCGTCCGTAGAGTACGCTAGTTTATTGCACTAATCCCACTGCTGGCGGTCTGTAAAAGGAGGTGTGACCAGCCTCCCTCGATCCTTGAACTTAAAGACTGTATCCGCGCAATTATGCTGGTGCTTGCAGTTCGGCAGGTACGGGGACCTACTCCCACCGCTGCCATGAAATATCGCAATTATACACCACGCGCGCTAAACTATAGTATAGTAACCTATGGATGTCTCACAAAGAAGTGTTCATGGCGCGTTCGCAAACCACTCTCGGGCAAACCACTCTTGCGTGCCAACAATGACACACCCTGTGTCCTCTCTACAGTGTTTCCGATTCTGAACGCGACGCGGTTCGTGTCGTAGTGAACGGCCACCCTTCCTGTCGTTGTTATACGTTTGCCGTATTACGCCCTGATAGCGAGAGCCGTCGCTTTATTATATGCTGCTCCTTAACGGTCCCGCACAGGCTCGTCACATTTCGGATCTGTTAGGAGGCAACGCTTGCGTGGCTGCTTTTCACGTGGAGTACGATGCCGGCCGTAACGCATGCGCCGCGCAGCTGCACAACAACTCCCGTCTTGCCGAGCTGGCCTCCGCGTTGCAAGGTGAGTCCACCTGTCCCAGATCAGTGATGCGGAGAGTTTGGGCTAGTTGGTTGCCCATAACTGAGGACAAGCGCGCAGGAAAACACGGGGACATGAGACAGAGAGACGCAGACAAACGCTGACTCACAACTAAATTTTATTCAGAAGCTTGTGTTTCTGTATTCATTTTCACACGGTTGTGAATAAGTTACCGCTTGACTGCGTCTTTTTGTCTCGTGTCCTTGTGACTTGCTGTGCGCCGTTATTCAGCGTTTTGTCGCTGACAAAATAGTGTGCTGGGTAATTTGGTGATACATATTTTTCAAATAAAAATTATGGTGATGATGATGATGAATGGCGCCATGGCACAAGGTATTTTTCGTGTACACAAGGTGAGGTCAGAGACCCATTTTCCAAGCGTGCCACCTCGCAGAAGCCAAGTACCAGGTCAGAGGAAAGTTTGTACCAATTGTATCTCCGGTGGGTACCAGGCCGCGCTGGGGATAGAACCCAGGACCTCCCGCATGCAAACCGGATGCCCAAACTTGCAAATAAAATGCGCGAAACGCCACAAAAAGAACAAAATTCTTATTTTAATCTGATCTCTTTCGTGTATTTCCGCTCTTTTTGTTTACAACACATGCGTCGCTTGCAAGTTGATCAGTCGTCCACGTTTATCAGCATAACGGGAATGCAGTTTGACAACACCCGGGTAGCGCGGTGTTGTGTGCTTGGTCGCTGGATGCTTCAGTACACTCATTGCCCGAGTACTGTTTATATCGCATAATCTTGCGTTACCGGCATCTGCGCCAACGGATCTCGATATCTCATTATCTTGTGCAGGCAGTGCAATTGCTCCGGCCAGAGACCCGCTGTTATCGATCATTTTATTGCTTTGTTTCAGATAACGCCCACGCCACCCCACAACCTGGACATGAAGGTAATGCATCCAATTATTGTTTCGCGTCAAACGGAAGGGCTTTTTCATTTATTGGCATATCCACTTCCCGGTGATATCCAGGCTAAAGACGATAAGCTTTGACGCGATATGCTGTATTTTGTGACCGCTGGCCGTTATAGGTGCCGATATCCATCTGAAGCAGGAACTGAAATATTAGATTAGTGTCAGAAAAATATTTATCTTTTGTGGGCGGGAGTCGTAGGAGACCATGCTGCATTGTAGAGCATGTAGAGCGGCTGAAACGTTCTGCTGTCGACTGGGGTATTGCGTGTTTATTTCTGGCACCTCTTTCGAATGGGTTACGGTGCGCAGTACGCTGAGAACCAAAGAAATACCAAGCGAAAGACACTTAAAGGCACCAGATCAAGGCCTCCTATCCCACGAAAGCACTTCGACATGAGAGAGGTCGCGACCTCAATGCAAGGAAGAACTGCATAAATATAAGTGATGATGATTATGGATTTTTATGGCGCAAGGGCATCTGTGGCGAAAGAGCGCCATGGCACAAGGTATTTTCGACTACTCAAGGTGGGGTCAAAGACCCATTATGATATAAGACCCATTGTGAATATAAGTGGTCAGAAGTAAACAAGTATTGCCAGATAAGCAGTACATAATGAGCATAGTGGTAAGAAATGTTGCAGATTTGACTTGATGTAAACATCCAAGAGAGAATACGCCAAAGACAACTTTCTGAAAATAAGGATCGAAACGGGCGGAATGGAAATCCTGCTCTAGTTTGGTAAGCAGAGCTTGTTTTTAACAGTTGTTGCATTTATTTAATCTTCAGGGATATATCGTATGCCTTATATAAAAATACATAATATATGCCAAATAATATGTCAAGTACATAAAATACAAGATATTTAATAGGTGCAAGCAGCGAATTCGTGGCAAAATCACGAGTCTCGTTATTCCATCAAACGCTCCTGCCCTCACGCGTGTTCTCGTCTAGTCAAGTATCCCTGTGATTACGACTTCCCTGTATGCAGGAGCACCGCCTCCACGTCGTGAGGGACGCATGGGCCAAAACACGCCGCACGGCGGTAAGACAAAAATTAAAAACAAAACTGGCTGAAAATTCGAGATGTTGATAACGCTTGTGAACAGGTGGAAAACACATTTATTTTTTCCCTGAGACTTGGGACAAGTCTCAACCGGTCTATGTGCGAAGTACTAGCGTTACTATGCATGCTACCGAATTTCTTGCTGTTGAAAAAACGCAGTAATGTTGGCCTGTGACTCTTGGAAATTCCTTATTGTTGCTGTCTGCGCAGTCATACTCGTCTTTCGTAACCGAAATAAATAGTGTTTATTTCATTTGTATATTGATACTTTAATAATTAAAGTGTTCTAATTTCTTCTGTTTTCTGTTACAGTGCGTAACCTAACAGTTATGATACACTTTATATCAATACCTCTAATGCTGTGCGTGTGATGTATATTTATTGCAGTCCTCCAACGCTTCAGTTTCATACCTTTTCCGCTATGTTTCTTTTTATTTGTACTCATTGCATTTCGACGAATTACGAATCGAGGCTCTGACGACACCGAGTCATGTTTATGAGTTGCGCCATACCATATTTTTGGTGTGTTCCGTTCCTGGGTTACATTTTCTGCCACTGCAGGCATCGTGCCAGAAATACCCCCCCCCCCCCCCCCCCCCCCCAAACTCCAATTAATTCTAGCAAAACAAAACAAAAATCATAATCCGCTTTTCTCTTATATAGTTTTGCACCCCTTCCACTGTTCTCAGCTTTCCTGATCTGCATCCTGTCTGAGAAACCGCCGAGCCCGATCCAGCTTCCTCAGCGAATGTGCACCCTCACGGTGTACCAGCACATCTTCTACGACCGGACCACCGACCGCGTCATGCCCAGGGATGGTACGTCGAGTCTCTGCCACGTGAGGCGTCTTTGGAAGCCGAACCTTTTACAACGCGGACATCGGAGTCAACTGGAGCGCTATAATATTAACCACGAGGATGAGAGAATCACTCACCAAACTAAAAAAATAGTTTATTTCAAGTATTGTCCATTCAGCCGGTGGTGTCATTACGTGGGGCTAAGTTATAGAGTGATAGGGGCCCCTCAAAGTGGAGTAAACTCTATTTCCCTGGAGGGGTATTAATGGTACATATTCTAATCCACTATTTGGGAATTAGAAGTAGGGTAGATTCCAATTTTCCTTACGTGCTCCGCTGGGCTAACTAGTCCCCACTTCGGCTGAACTGGCCTTAATCTGCCACCTGTTAGATGTGATGGTTAAGCGAATTACAAGGGGTTCTCGTACAGCATTGAGGCACGACCGTGAGGTACGCAGATGTTCTACATTGGAGTCGTAAGCCCGAACGAATTTACCTTACACTGTAAAAAATTGTTTAAAATTCGTTCATTTCTTCAACGTATTCCTTAGATCAGTATCTTTTGTGCATAACATCGGACACGAAGTTTATTCAAAATTGCAGATGTACGCATTCCACACAGCATTAGCCAGACAAATAGTACACATACGCTAGTTAACAAGGGGACATCCATTTGATGAAACTTTTCCACGCCATAGATAAGCCGCGGGATGCCCACACAGCTAACGAATAATGAACGACGCCGCACAAAGCATGTACTATGTGATATACAAGTCAGAGAAAACGTAAAATTCGGTGCTTCTAAAAGCAGAGACGGTAGCGTGATGTGGTTTTCACATAAATGCACGGAGAGACATGGCATTTGTTTTAATAACTAAACATTTTACTGCCACATTTGTCATCGAAAGGTGACATCTTTCAGTGAGTAGCTTTGTGCGAAAAAAAAATTGCAATAAAAGATTGCCCACGGTTTTTATGTGCGTTTCTGAGGAGACCGAATCGCGCTACTGCCTCTATTTATCGAATTACTGAATCTTTACGTTTTCTGTGACAATTATTTAACTCTGCATTTTCACAATGCAGGTCGTGTAGTGTAGGCAGCATCCGCACTACGCTAGTCATAGACCGCCAGTAGCTGGGTGCGAGGCAGGCGAGCTGTTTGTCTCTCAGTTCGTGTATTGTCGCATCGCGTGCAACCGCAGAAGAGAGGCGCGACAGCTTGCTCTGGGCACGAGCAGAGTCCAGGAGCGGAGTTTCGGAAACACATCAGCTTTTATTTATACTTGCATCTTGGGGCGCTCACAGGCGCCTCAGTTCAACAAATCCTAATCTTTAAAAAAATCCAAATTTAAACGTATTGAAATCTTCCGCGGAAAGCGATAGAACCTGATTCTCTTTTTATCACTTAGCGAAAGCCTTCGATTCTCCCACAGAGTAAGAAAGGCTGAAGCTCCCGGTTCAGCGAAATTTCTTATTAAACGAAGTGATTCGCGGATTAATAACGATGGGAACAGCGCGAGAAAAACAAAAATCTAACGCGGCAAGGAAGAAAAGAAAGGGCAGGACAAGCACCGGTCTTTGTGTTTTCTTTGTCTTTCCCTGTCTTGCTTTGTTCCGTCACCTCCATACGGTCGAACAGCTGTTGTCATTTTGCACCGATAGCTGTTAGGCACCCGCCCCTGGCTTTCTCGTCGCCGTCGGCGTAACCAGTGGGCGCGCTGGTGTCACGGTCACGTTACCTTATGTAACGGTCAACCTGGATCGCACAGGCTAAGGGCGGCTCTGTTTGGAACAGCCGCCTGCCGGTGCAGGGGTGCATCACTTGACCATTAAAACCGGTGCACCAGGAATATATCCCCAGAACTAAACGCCTACAACAGCTATCGCTGAACATCGCGTTACACGGTCGTAACCGTCCTGTGGGTTTTTTTTCCCCGTTCCCATCGGCTATGTACGCCTAGATTCCCATGCTATGAATGAAGTCCCCGCCTTCGCGCAGTTAGGCTACTCCTTTCCGCACGCAGGCGCCTCATTCCACGACTTCGCCGAGCTGAGCAAGCGCGACGTGAGCTCGCGGCTGGTGGCCGCCTTCGACGACCTGGGCTTCACGGTGCCCTGGGCGCGGGACAGGCTCTTCCCCGGCCGCTTCGCCCGCTCGGCAGCCGCCTGGTGCCGAGACTACGCGTTGCACGGCGTCGCCTTCCTGCCGCTCAACTTCAGCGCCTTGCAGCGCGTCGAGCCGGCCATCCGAGCGCTGGTGAGGGGAGGACTTGTGCACGGACAGCGGCAATGCGACACCTCGGCACTGCGGAAAATTATTAACCAATACTAGCTAGCTCCGTTTAGCACGCTGGCAAGAAACCTTGCAGTACCAATCCCGAGATTTTTATTGCGCGGCACTACCCGTTACGAAGCTTGTGAAATAGACAGTAATGTTTGTAAGTTCCACGGAGCTGTGTGCGTTGTCCAAACGCCAGCATCGTAACATGACAAGCATGCTTATCAATCGCATGAGAATTACTACCTTATAATGAGAAAACAGCTTAAACTGTGCGGCAGGTACGTGTCGACTTAGCTTTCTAAGTTTATTTACCTGGCTTTTGCTGGCACTGCTCCTTTCAGATGCACGGCAGCAGCCTTTCTGGAAAATATTGCGTCTTCGTGGACGGCTGTAACTCATTTCCGAAGAAAGTTTCTTTCGGTTCCAAATATGGAAGCTTCCGATTATTGACAGCACAATAATTGGGCTATACGAAGTTTTGGAGCTCGACGACCAGACCCCTGCTTACGGCTTCTTGATTGCATATAATTGGGGGCTAGATAACTGACTTTAAACAAAGGCTTATTTTTGCTGCACTAAACTGAAAGGTTCAAGTCGCTTATATGAATCACTCCAAAGCATTTCCCCTATAGCGAGTCACCAGTATTTCGGGCAACTGTATGAATAGCATTTTTGAGCGTCACCAAGTCGGCTACGCTTTGCAAAAAAAAAAAAAACAATCTGATATCACCATAGTATGCACTGGATATCAACACACCGGCGTCCGCTTCGCTGATTCCAGAACAACATGACCTCGGTGAGACCATTGGTGGTCCTGGGGATGCCTCGCACCGATGATCTACCGACCATCAACCGCATCGCGCCGTAAGAGACTACCGAAACATTTCCTGGAAGAAGGGGGGGGGGGGGGGGGGTGGGGGGGTAGGGAGTGGTATGAGTGTTCCTCCTTGTCTCGCAGGCACGTGGACGTGATCGTGTTCCTGACTCACCACACCGGTCCTTCAAAGCCGTGCCGAGTCACCGTCCCTTCGAGCCGAGTCATGATGATCGACAGCTCCGTCTTTATAGTATGTGCAGCATGCACCACACTTTGAGCGAACACACGAGCGAGCGGCCGCCGCGTTTCACGAAGCGCTGCTGCCGAGAGCCGGCCAGAATGGGAGGCGCCAGTAGGCGCATGCGCGGAAAGAGCTGCCGGCTGTGCTTACTGCGCAAGCGCTTCTGCCGCCGATTCCCGCCGGCTGTAGGGACTGTCGGCGGCAGGGCTTCGCGAAGCGCGGCGGCCACGCGTTGCGTTGTTCCCTCTAAGTATGACACATACAGTACATCTCTGTGAAGCTTTGTTGGGGCTTTATGGACATTCAGGGCAGTTGTGTACAAAAGCTTGCTTTTATGGCCGCGTACTGAGCCCAGTACATTCCGACGTCGGACGCTATGTTGCCAGATTCTCGCATCTGTACTCAAAACAAATGACTAGCTACAGAAACAGCAATTGACTCTAACCTAGTCTACGCTGTTAAAGCAGTTCAGGCTTCAACATACTTATTGACTAACATTGCGCTAAGCCGACATTATGGTAAAGTTGAATGGCGCACGGGAACTAACACAGGAAGACACAGAGACAGAAAGGCGCTCTTTCTGTCTCTGTGTCTTCCTGTGTTCGTTCCCTTGCGCCATTCAACTTTATGATGAACCAACTAGCCCAACAGCAAGCAAGCACTTCTGCGACATTACGGTATTCTGAGAGATCGCTCAATGAGGGAGATAATTCGGAGTTTACGGCCTAGTGCATCGTAACCAAAAACTCAATGACGTCACTCCTGTTCTGTGACGTGATTCAAGTAAGCCTGGACCCACGCGGGCCATAGGTGTACATTCCATCCTTCCATATACCATAGCCTTTAGAGCCAGGAAGAGAAACGCATTTGCATTTGCGTCCGTTCGGCGCTTACATTAGGCACTAAGCGCCTACATATGTTTAGGGTAAAAACAGCAGCTGTCGGAGAATGCGTGCGATGCAGCTGGCGACCACCTTGTTCCCGATATATCCCACACAGAGGCAGACGGCGGAGCTGACCAAGCAGATCCTGCATCGGCACCACAACCTGGCCAGCGTGTGCGTGGTGGCCAACCTGGCCGTGCTCAGGTTTTCGCTGCCTCCGAGGCAGTCGGACCTGGACGACAGCTGCATCTCGGAGGAGCAGGTCAACTACGCGCAGGTACTCGCACTTACTCCCCTGCGCTCAAGGAGGGCCATTAATGGTGCATCCAGCCTCATCACTCCAAGTAGTTGGGATGTCTCACTTCATCACCCACATTATCAACCGCAACGGCAAGCTTCCTTGCTTCACGATGGATATTCTGCGCTGTGTGACTTCCCTGAGTGCAGCAGTGAAGGAAGGGTGTTTTGTACCGAGGTCGCAGAGGTCGGCAACCCTCAAGGTCTGCAGGCCTCTGCTGCGGTGGGTGGCCTGTGACTTTCAGCGCTCGTCTGCTTGGTGCGCTTGCTCCAGATCACATTTTCTTTTCTCTCTTTCCCTTTAACGAACCTCTTCCCTTTCCTCCCGAGCAGGGTGGCCAACCGAAACACCGTTCTGGTTAACCTCCCTGCCTTTCCTCTACCTCTAAATTCTATATCTCTATCTCTCACTCGACGGATCGGACTGCATTAGCTGGCAGGCAGACCGTGCGCCTCGCAACAAGTCGACAGCTGGTCCCTTCGACTACCAGCCAGCTATACACGCGACGCCATTTGGTGGGTAGTGACGACCCACCAGCTGTCATTTTGAAGCTTCCTCGCGAGGGGTCTTTATGCGGGCCCGTTTCTGAATGCATAACGTTAGTCTAGGTCTTAAATGTCGTTTAGTGATACAGTTATCGAGGAATATGTTATCGAGTTTAGCGATAACATGATTCACCTGCTTTCTAAATTCAGCTAACACTGGTTTTACTTCGCCAGCACAGATGTCTTGTTACCTCAAAGAGCCTATTTTTTAAAAAAATTAGTGGTGAGACTCCCTGAAACGCCTGGTACATCTGCGCTCGTGCAATCCCGTGATTCTAAAACCCTCGAATAAGAGCAGCAAAGGACGGACACCTCTTCTTTAGCCAGGTTGCATTAAGCCGATAGAGGCGGTACTCAACTCTGCATTGGAGTTTGCCCATTTCCAGGTGTGCACGTGGGAAGGAAACTTCGAGTACGACATCGTGTCCTCGACTGTGCTTTCGAGGAGGCAGAACATCATGCTGGCTTACGAAAGCGAGTACAGCCTCGAGACAAAGGTGAGCTGCATGGCACGCGTTGTCAACCCCGCGAGTAGTAAAATGAACTGCGCACTCGGCAGGGCGATAATCTTGCAATGCTTAACGTTAGAATTGGGTGTTTTCTGCGAGCTTCGAATGAGCTGGAAATGAGAAACGCGGGCAAGCGACATCTTGATCTTGAAGGCTGTTCTGTGAACTCTAATGATGACAGCGGCGTGCTTGTTTTGCGCTCGAAGTTACACCCAACCCAGCCGGAAAAAAAAAGATCTAACAGAATCGTGCCCAAAACATGACAGTGTTTTGTCGTAACGACAAATTTTTCTGCAGGTGATACTGTAGGTAATACTGTAATATTTTTGTAGTTATGTCGCTATGACAAGGGATAGGACAATGGACATACAATTCTGCTGTTATCACAAACATTTATGTTGTCCCTACAAGTTCACAGTCAGAAATACTTGAAAAAAATATGTTGTGACGACAGAAAATTTTCTGTCTTTTTTTAGGGAAGTCATCAAATAAGGCAACGTAGAGGACCTTTAAATCAGTAGGACTCAACCCAAAGGCACTGAAAGCCTACAAATAAAAACGAGCGTTTGTGCTATTACACGAACGTTCGTACGCAACCCTAGAGCACCTTCGAGGCAAGCAATGCAACGAGAAGCATTGTCTATGCCCGTCGCCTGTATCTTTTAAGCACGCGTTTTCCGTTAATTAACGAAGGTAATCTTAAGCCAGCGGTCTTTCAGTTGAGAACCGGCACTGAGGCAGCGCTATCAAGGGAAACACAGCACTCGTGTGTGATTGTGACGGATATTTATGGCGAAATGGCATCTGTGGCTAAAGAGCGCCATGGCGCAATGTGTTTTTGATCTACTCAAGATGGGGTCAAAGGCCTATTTCTCCAAGCATTTCACCCCAAATAAGCCGAGCACCAGGCAGGGGAAAACTTGTACTCATAGTATCACCGGTGGGTACCCGGCGGTGCTGGGGATCGAACCCCGCACCTCCTGCATACGATCGAGCGATTTGTGTGCACGTATAAGTCAGAACGATGAATTATAGACACTGTGAAAGCCAACAATTAAGCCTTCCTGTCTTTTCTATAAGCAGGCTTTTGAAACATCCGCATTGCCTCTATCATCGGTGTATAGCTTTTACATACGGTGGTCGTTAGTGCACGCTTAACATCGCGACTTGTGCGTGTGCAGACCCGCTCCTACCTGTCGTACTCGCCGCGTGGTTGCGTGGCGGCTTTCAACGTGGACTACGAGGACCCGCGCGGGACGTGCCGCGAGCCCTTCTCGCGTCTGGCGGCGCTCGACAAAGCTCTCGG
Organism: Amblyomma americanum; assembly: GCF_052857255.1. NCBI lineage: Eukaryota > Metazoa > Arthropoda > Arachnida > Ixodida > Ixodidae > Amblyomma > Amblyomma americanum. The sequence continues at coordinate 21,545,204 of NC_135503.1, forward strand.
TAAGCAAACACTTGTGCATGTGAATCGGCGTTATGCAGTCTGAAATTAAAGGTTTGGTAGGCATTATCCAAGCAGCACAACCGTGTGCACACCATGCCAGAAAGTCGACGTCGACTAATGACAGCTAAGATATAAATCACATCATAAATATTACGCTGAGTTACCGTGATTCTTTATTAAAGCTTATTCCTTAGGTATTAAATTTTATACCTCCGCGAGTAATTTGTAATCATGGCAAACGAATCTGTCTATTCTTCGGCTGTGATTACGAGGCTTTAAGGCTTAATAAACAGCACAGATGAGAGGTTGTCCATAAAGCTGCAGGGCTGTCCTGTGAAGAGCGTTTTCACGACATGACATCAGAAATTCAGTTGCTCTGTAGCGATTCAGTTTTTGGGTATTCAGTAAATTTGTCCCGCAAACAGCCGTCGTGCCACCAGGCAATAAAGAAAGGAAGCTGAAGTATAAAAGTCGCAATGCACTGCGCTGTGCATAACATGGGCACGTGTCTGGCAAGAGGCCTTCTGAGTAACGTGGGCCAGTTTTGAACTTCAAATAGTTTTTTTTTATAATCTGACTTGAAAAATGATTAGTCCTGCAGCATTGTTGTGCTTACCTGTTGCTTTGCTGTTAACTTTGCCTTTCATGAATTAGCTATAAGATGCTATCAGGCGGGAATGAAATGCAAGACTAGAACACTCTTTCAAGAACTGGGGACGTCTCAGTCCCCTTTCTCGTTTTGTCCATGAAAAAAATCTTGTTTTTATAATTTTGAATTTGATGCGGTCGGTTGTTTTCTGTCCTCTGCGGTGTCGCCTCTAGTGTTTAAGCTGCAAGCCAACGTTATCGCTTTGTGCTTCGACTTGCAGGACAAAAGAATCATTCGCGGACTCCGGGCCCTGCGAGGCCACAACGAGGTATACAAGCCACTGGTCATTTTCCCTATGCCCAAGGTTTGGCCAACAGTCTAAAAAAGTTTGCTGCTCATCGGCTGGCGCAGGTACGTTGGTGTGCATTCCTTCGTCGACGTACCGGGCCAGAGCCGACTTCCCGTTCTCGCGCTGCGACATCTTCGTGGATGGCGAAGTGGAGTACCTGTACAACAACATTGTCAAGACAAGCAGCTACAGTAAGCCACACACTATGTGAGCGCCGCTGTACCTGCTCTAAAGTACAGCATTTGTTCTGCAGAACAAGTTGCTGAAAGTGTGTTAGCACGTACTAGATTACAGTACACATGTGTTTGTGCCCATTGCTGCCTTGAAGGGGTATAAAGCGCCTTCATACTGTAGTGCTCTCGTCCGATGACGCAACTCAGTGTTGGAGATAACATATTGAATTAAAATGAATTAATTAACTGATTTTGCACAAGCGCTGCCCCTCTCACTGGCGATGAATTTCCTCTTGCGCTCCCAGAGGCGAATCTGCGAAGTCAGCTGCTGGATGCGAAGCTCAACTGGACGTGCTTCGTGGTGTCCCTCGACGCCGGCAAGGTTCTGGACAATCTTCAGGACAGCGAAGCTGCGAGGAAGAAAATAATCTCCTTCATCACCAACTGGCTGTCCACCGAGGGCCTGTGTGGGCTGGCGGTAAAGGAACCGGCGAGAACGGAGCCCGTGAAGAACCTGGACAAGTTCCTCCAAGTCAGTATATATGCGTAAATGTTTTTCCCGAGTGCGCAACTAGTAGTGCGCACCGTGCTCCTCAAAATCGGCTTGCTCGTTTCCAACGAACGTATGCATCTTGGCATTTACAAGGTTGAGTACGAAGGAGAGGGCTTGTTACACCAATTTATCTTACTATAGCTCCCCACTTTCGTCAGAAAGGTATCTACAGCAGTGGGCAAAACGTTTAATTTTCATTCTTTTTTCGCATGAATTCAAAATATTTCGGAAATTAAACACCTATTTGCTTTTGCTCAGAAAGTTTGGGTGCAGTAATGCCCTCTTCACCCCCAGCAGTTGTTGGCGGCGTAACTGTTCGCCTTAGGTGAAGGGAGAGAGTGCACCACGTGCTCATTCCCAGTATTCTTCAGTCAGCGACGATGAACGGCCTACTGAGCTGTAAATAGCAACCATCCAACAGCTCGCTAGGAACTGTGCCGTATAGCTAACTTTACAGGTGAGAAACAACGTGACAGCACTGAAACTTAAGGAATTGTCTTCCAGGAGCTTTCCGACGAGTTCACCGAGCGGGAGCCCAGGCCGGTGCTCATTCTTCTGGTCTCTGCATTCGAGCACGAAAGCAGGCTGAAGGAGCTATCCAAGTAAGAACAATGCTTCATTTCTTGATCTTGATACGCTCATCTTTGGTGCTATAGCCCAGACAACCTCCTCACCCGCCGGAGCGACGCGGTAGATTAGCCGCGGCCACGGCATCCGTGTGACGTCTGAAAGAATCTGACCAATAGCCATCTCTGAACAGAGATACGCAGGAGCGTGAGACGGAGGACAGGGCGACTGTGAAAGAGCACGGCCAGACTCGAGCAGCAGCTTCGCGACCGTGAAAAAAGTCGCCGGAAAGGGCTCGCCAACTTTAGCGCACGATTGCAGGTTCTCTGCTGCGTGCAGAAGTGTATTAATGCGAAAGCATTACTAGGCTATGTCGGCACCGGGATAAGGCCGCAAAAAGTGTCCGCAAACGTGTCGGCAAAACGTGGAAGCAAGAGAGGCTTGGTGAAGTATATAAAGTGATTAAACAATTTCGAGTTAGAGTCATTGGGCGTTAACACTAGTTATTAATTAATTACCATAACTGACTGCCTCGCTAATAATACTAATCAACGACTCTAATTAATAACGTCAATTAATGAACTAATTTAAGAGTGGTGATTGTTTATTGTAAATAATGAGTGCAAATAATGGACTAATTACTGATGCCATGTGTCGTCATAGGGGTGTTACGTCATGCCTACAACCTATTAGAGTAAAGGAAAAAAACGGAGCCCTGAATGCCGGTGTCTGAGAAGTATGATGATATCATCATCATCACCATCAGCCTTACTACACCCACTGCAGGGCAAAGGCCTCTCCCATGTCTCGCCAATTAACCCTATCCTTTGCCAGCTGCATCCACCCTTTGCCTGCAAACTTCTTAATCTCATCCGCCCACCTAACCTTCTGCCGCCCCCTGCTCCGCTTACTTTCTCTTGGAATCCACTCCGTTACCCTTAAGGACCAGCGGTTATCTTGCCTTCGCATTGCATGCCCTGCCCAAGCCCATTTCTTTCTCTTGATTTCGACTAGGATGTCATTAACCCGTGTTTGTTCCCTCACCCACTCTGCCCGCTTCCGGTCTGTTAACGTTACACCTATCATTTTTCTTTCCATGGCTCGCTGCGTTGTCCTTAACTTAAGCTCAACTCTTTTCGTTAGCCTCCACGTTTCTGCCCCGTAGGTGAGTACCGGTAAAATTATGCTGTTGTACACTTTCCTCTTGAGGGAAATTGGTAAACTGCCACTCATGATCTGCGAGAATTTGCGATATGCGCTCCACCCCATTCTTATCCTTCTAGTTATCTCCCTCTCATGATCCGGATCAGCTGTCACTACCTGCCCTAAGTAGACGTATTCCGTCACAATTTCTAGGCTCTCGCTGCCGATTGTGAGCTGTTGTTCCCTTGCTAGGCTGTTGAACATTACCTTGGTTTTCTGCATGTTAATTTTTAGACCCATCGGTCTGCTCTGCCTGTCTAACTCATTGATCATTATTTGCAGTTCACCTCCTGAGTGACTCAGCAAGGCAATGTCATCAGCAAATCGTAGATTATTTAGGTATTCACCATTTATTCTTATTCCCAACTGTTCCCAATTCAGGCCTCGAAATACCTCCTGTAAACATGCGGTAAACAGCATTGTCGAGATCGTGTCTCCTTGCCTGACGCCCTTCCTTATTGGAATTTTATTGCTGACTTTATGGAGGACTATAGTAGCTGTGCAGTTGCTATATATATCTTCCAGTATTTTGACATAAGGCTCTTCTACCCCCTGATTGCGCAATGCCTGTATGACTGCTGAGGTTTCCACTGAGTCGAATGCTTTCTCGTAATCAATGAAAGCTATATACAGAGGTTGATTATATTCTGCGCATTTCTCTATCACCTGATTGATAGTGTGAATATGATCTATTGTGGAATATCCTTTACGAAAGCCTGCCTGATCATTTGGTTGATTAAAGTCTAACGTGGCCCTCACTCTATTAGCGATTACCTTAGTAAATACTTTGTAGGCAACGGATAGTAAGCTGATCGGCCTGTAATTTTTCAAGTCCTTGGCGTCTCCCTTCTTATGAATTAAGATAATGTTTGCATTCTTCCAAGCTTCTGGTACAGTCGAGGTCATAAGGCATTGCGTATACAGGGTGGCTAGTTTTTCTAGCACGATGTCCCCTCCATCCTTCAACAGATCTGCTGTTACCTGATCCTCCTCAGCTGCTTTTCCCCTTTTCATTGCTTCTAAGGCTTTCTTTACTTCATCTTTCGTTACTGGCGGGATGACGCATTGCTGTGCACTGCTGCTCACCAGAGCAGGATTTGGCCACCCTGGTGTAGTACTTGGCCACAACCTTCTATGATCAAACCAATATGATGATATGCAGGTTTTCAAATTGTTCTAGAGCACTCCATATGACGTCATATGAACAAGGGCTGCCAAAGTCGACTAATTCTTTCGCATTTCTCCAATGCAGTTTCTGCAGTGCTCTCTAAGTTTTATTAGGCTGAAGTGTTCATGGCAGCACAATGCAGTGATTGAGCGAGATAATGTACTCTCTTCCCGAGGTTTTTCAAAGCCCCTTAAACAAATGCTACATAGATTGAATGCGCGTGCGCCCCTCTATTTTTGACGCATGCGCTGTTGTGGATGCATGCGCTGTTCCTGTGGCAGCGCAGCATTCAGGGGCTAAGATATAACCATGTGGTGAACTGAAAGATTCGCCTAAGTTCACTTAGGTTCGCCTCCGTGTTATCCCTCCGTCCAGGCGCCAAGGCCACCCACGGCGCAGCGTCAACGGGAGCTAAAAGCATTTCATGCTTAAAAAAAAAAAAACTGCGAAGCTACGACGACTCCCGGAGCACTTATAGACAGTAAAGTCTCACTTGAATATCTCTCCTTCGGAGCGTTGCTATGCTTTTTATTATGTTGTTTTTAGAGGTTTTTCAAGGTTCATTTGTGTTGCCGGGCCATCAAACGTTCCGCTTCGAAGTCTAGTTAACCCAATATTGAGCCCTTTGTTCAGTAGAACGAACTTCAAATTTAAACGGCTTTTTGATGTAAAATATGGTGCGAAATTTCTCTCCTCGTCAGGTATTCTGACCTGTTGGTTCTCACCAACGAAGTTTCCAACGAGACCAAGGACTGCAAGCTGCGCGGCACAATGACCGCGGCAACCGACGTGGAGATGAAACTTGCGATGGTAAGGCGGCTTCTCCTGCATCGCACGTAAGCAAATGAGGTTGGACGTTTGATCCGTTTTGGCCATTGATTATAACCATAAACTGCAGCTGACCCCACGATGTCGGTACCTCAGAAATTAGTCAAGTTATACCACCGTATTCAAACAGTCAGCAAAAAAATGTACCGACGTTTTCAGAGTACGCGGTCGGCTCATCGAAGCATGTCCAGGCCCTTGATGGCGCGAAGTAAAAAATAAAAGCAAAAAATACGACAAAACACTCCATGGCAAGTAGCACAGGAATATAATAAGGGTGTGCTTTCCGAAGTTACAGAAGTAAACCATAGCAGATTACTGTCACTCACACGATATATGTCTAGCTGCTGGTAACTTTTTTTAATGCTCGTTTAATATTGTTGTGCCCGCGATGACGCGCAGCAATTACACCAAGCAAAGTGCACAAATAATTAGAAACAGCTACTTTTACGTCTCCTTCAAGCTAAGTCATACTGTGATTTGCAATTAGATAACACTGGGGTGGGAGCTACTGCTCAAGTTGCACATCAGGGACCGAATTATCAAAGCTATTTGTGCGTTGTATAGGACACCGAATTTGTCAACGTAACAAATCATCGTATACTCAGCTTTCATCATTGCTCAGATTACGGGCGTACTTCGGTTACAGCTGACTTTGCGACAAAGCAGACATTCTAGTTACGCAAAGACGCAGAAAATAGTGTACAAAAAGCATCAGCGTATTATTTTCAAACGGCCAGAAGGCTCCCTCGTCGTATGTGCGTGTGCGCCTGTCGAACATCTTCCTTGCTCTTAAAAAATGAAAACGTCATCCCTCTTTGCCACCACAGATCCCATTAGTACAGCATTCAACTGCGCCCCACACCTATCAGCAATGATCAAAACCTGCGCTATTCTATTTTTGCGCACAGGCGTGCGTGTGTTTCATGTCTACGCTCCGCGCACGAGTCGTATGAACTAGGCCATCTAGACAATGCCGTTACGCGTGCAATAACTGATGAGTGACATCAAAATAAAACATGCTAACTGAAGAACTCGAAAGCCATCGGCTTCACCTGCTAAGCGACGCTTGTTAAATTTAGTCAAAGGCAGAAAACTTGCTTTCCTTGAATGCTTTTCAGAGGTCACAAAGATTCTCAGCGGAAAGCCGATCGGTCACACTACGATTGGCGAAGCTCTCTTCCCCCCGTGGTCTCACGAGGCAAAACGTGCGCAGAAACTCCGAATGCGAACGTGTATTTTACAGAGCCGTCTGCTAGAGCTGTCCGGTGTCCTGGCCTCCAAGGGCGGGGTGTGCTTCTCCACTACGCTGGCCGTGTATCGATACCGGCTGCACCGGGGGCTGCACGGCGCGGGCGAGAGCTGCAAGCGCATGGCCGAGACCACCTTCGGCGAGGTACTCCATGGGTCGGCGGCATATATACGCACTAAATATTACGCCAAACTCGACGAAACGCTTGTCGAGCGCACCTGAGCTCTATACCGTTCAGTGCGAAAGCTAAGTACACAGGCTGTATGCACTGGAGGCCGCACGGTAGGAGTAAACCAGCTGCTTTACTCTCTCCAGCAGCCATTTACTACGTCTAAACTGTAAAATGAGTCAAATTCCATCTCCAGTCTCGCTTTGACAGGGCGCAGAACAACCTGTGCACTCCCTCTACGGAGAAGAGTCAGATGATGGTTCTGCTTCTTCCACTTCTGTAACGCAGCAAATCTATAGCATCTTTTTACCTGCATATATCTGGCGAAATTCTTTAGCCATCGATACCGTTGACTGCTAATAAGCAGACCTTCTGAGAAACAGAAAGTGCTATGTACCTCATCGAACGCTCTCAATGCGTTCCATTCAGTGAAGGCTTGCACGTGCCCACAAATTCGAGACTGTCTGCTGCGAAATGAACAGTGCACAGGAGACACAGTGCAAAAACTAAATAGCCTTGATGGTACAACGCACAGACAGCAAAAACACTGTTCGCGCGTCCTCTCTCGGCATGTCGTTGAAATAACGATGCACTAAACATCCGAAGCCACTCACAATCGCTTAAATGGGACTTTGAGGCCGCGAGTAAATGGGAGCGCATATCGCGGTGGTCGACGTCACACGTTATTTGAAATTTTTATTGAGCCGAGAACATCGTCACTGCAGTGTCTTACATCCGGCCCAGAACGAAAGCATGCATCTCGCAACTGCTCGTCATCGCAACATCTCGTTAGCGAACAAAAAAAAAAACGAATGAAGGGGACACTTGAGCTCCGTCTTAAGGGTATGATGAGATAGCGTAATGGGTTAATTCCCACATATGCAGAAGTTAGTTCTCTTCTCTACGTTCATAGATTCCTGGCAGTCCTCATACCCCGCCTGGCGCAGTGGTGCAGCGGTTAAGCGATGCGCCACTGCCCTGCGATGGCAGGTGCTCCCAGCGGTGGGCCTTGTGCGGCCCAGGTTGCGACCAATCATTATTTTAACTGCCACCTGCCATGGTGGGCAGTTTGCTCACTGTCCAGTGGGCAGGTTGTGATGATGCCGCAACGTCACGATACCTATAGGTGGCCCACCTGCCTCCTATAGGTGGCTATCTGGAGAGCACCTGCCAGAGCCATGTCCTGATGTTTCGCTCACCACGCCGACACCGGATTCTCCGGTGAACGGGGCCTTTAACGTAATCGCCTTAAAATATGTGTTTATTGTCGCTACGTTGTTGGAAAGTGCTGGGACGTTTCCAGTTGTCGGGGATCTGCAGCGACGCAGCGTTAATTCATCTGGTTTCTCGCACCTTAAAAACATGATCATAGCTTGCAGATACAAAATGTGGCATCTGAACACAGAAAGCTTTAACATTCCCGGTTTTGTTGAAATAGATGCGGTACAGAACATTTCTACCTTACTGCGCAGGCGTCTACTATTCAGTAGTTCCCAAACAAAAGATTATTTCATTACTGAAACGGCGTGCCGAAAATCGCACTGGCGACAAAGCGGGCTGCACAGTTCTGTACGCGTCCTAAAGCATCCGGCAATATAGTCACGCATCAATCCCACGCTCCAACGGCAGGTTCAAAAATGGTTGTGATGTCTGTGAGGTATAGCAATTTTTTATATTTGCAGGGGTTTTACGAAAATTTCGCAGTAAGAAATTCAGCGTTCTGGATGGTTTGCATATTACGTATGCTGAACATGGGTTCTCCCTGTAAAGTCCTCTCTGAAATACACACCGAGGTACTTAAAAGATTTTTCCAAATGAGAATTTAAACAATACAGCTAGTTCATTGGGTTATGTTTACACTTAAAACAAGCATATTTGCGTTAATTTAAACTCAGAATCATTTTCCACGTGATGCACCGTTGGTGGATGCTGTCTAGATTGCGTTGTAGAGCACCAACATCAGCCGCCGCGGTGGCTCAGTGGCTATGGCGCTCGGCTGTTGGCCCGAAAGACGCGGGTTCAATCCCGGCCGCGGCGGTCGAATTTCGATGGAGGCGAAATTCTAGAGGCCCGTGTACTGTGCGATGTCAGTGCACGTTAAAGAACCCCAGGTGGTCGAAATTTCCGGAGCCCTCCACTACGGCGTCCCTGACAGCCTGAGTTGCTTTGGGACGTTAAACCATATAAAAAAGAGCGCGAACATCATATCCGCTGACAATTAGGCGTATTCGCCGACAATTAGACGTATTCGTCGACACGACGTAGTTGTCTGCGTACAAGAGGGTTTAGTGTGAAACTTTCTGAACAATATCATTAACATAAATTATGATCAATAAAATTCGTAAAGAATACCGCCGAGGTACACCGGATGTAATATCTGCAGAGAGGCGTGTAGCAGCGTAAATTAGAACATATTGCGATCTATCCATATCTAACCAATGCGTTTTCTTCCTACCTGCCTGTCCTACATAAGGCCTGTCCTCCCGAAGAATCCGCTCGATCGGTCGAGGTGTCCTCCATGACCTCCTACTCGTACAACAAATCGCACTTGCTCGCATTTGAGGATGAGCGGAGTCTACGCATCAAGGTGAGCTTTCCTGAAAGGGCCAGTCTGGTGACTATTAACCGACTATACATTTGTTGTGCGTCCATCGAAAGCGTCTTACCTGACAAAAGCACTGCCAAGTGAACTGGGGACGGGGGACCCCTACGTACCTGATGACGAGGGTCTGCAGAAGTCAATGAAACCACTGCTGAGCTGCAGGTGCATTTAATTGCATTAGGAGTTGGCAATGCGATAGCATTAGAATCTGGTGATGCCTTTGCCGGAAGTGACATCCCTTCCTGCCTGGTGGCATCGCTTCCCTCCAGCTAATGAGAATTATGTGCATTGACGTCGCTTCCTTCAAGCCAATGAGAAAATTTTATGACCGACGACAATTTTTTTTCTCATGGTGTCGCATTAATAAGGCTTGTAAATGAACTGCCGTGTTTTATGTGTAACTCGGACGACATTGCAGCAATTTACGCCGCATCAAGTGCAAGTGGAAAGACTCCGCCTCGTGGGACATTTCAGTCGCAAAGCCCAGCATTTTTAAAAGATTTTAATGTGCAGTTCCGCTTAACTGATCATTGCCAATGTGCAGTTTCAGGATGTAAACAATATAGAAACAGTGTCATTAAGCTCAACAGCTGCCAGTCAAACCTGCCGTCGCATCTTCCGTCCGCTTCTTAGCACCGTCTTGCATTTTGAAATTTTGTGCACCGCGGTCCGGCCACTAACTCTGGCAAGCGCAACATCCGGACAGTGCTCCCCAAGCTCCTCTTGGGGCGAGATTTTCGGACCTGGCCACGCAAACGTTAACCTGGTCCTAAACAGGGGAGTGTGCCGCACCCCCTCCCCCAACGGGAAATGGGGAGATGAGGCTTCTCACTTATCCACGGAGAGCTCACCGGAAGTAGTCACTAGAGAGATAGCGCGATCCGCGATTCCGGGCACATGGCGCCATCTGACGCCCTCAAGGCGATCTGCGCATGCGCGGTGGCGCCTCCCGGGAGCGGATAATAATAAAAAAAAACAATTATTATTATCCGCTCCCGGGAGGCGCCACCACGCATGCGCAGATCGCCTTGAGGGCGTCAGATAGCGCCATGTGCCCGGCCATATCTAGGGTGCCTCAATGCCAGCGGCGAGCCGCTGACATTGAGGCACCCTAGCCATCTCCTTGCAGCTTAGGCTAGCCTAGGTCAGCTGCCAGCGCCTCTGCCGCGTCGGGACTAATCAGCGCGTGGCCAATCGCAGGTCGTGGCACCGGCTAGCGCCAGCCGAACGCCTAGATGATCGCTTTGGTTTTGGCCCAGCGAGTCCAATACAAGCTTTTCCCGATGACGTGGTTACTGAGCAATTAAAAAATAACGGTGCAGAATAGAGGAATCAGGTTCTAGCGAAGCTCCTGCATTCGAATCGGCGTTCTTGCAGAAATAAACTGCGACAGAGTACTTCACTCGGAGCATGCTAAGAAGCCTCAAGTAACTTTCAGATCGCGTCGGACCGTATTAAGAGAACCGGCGAATGTTCCGCCCCTTCCGGTAGGCATAGTATGAAAAAGTGTTAAGGGTGAAATGCGTTCAGCCCCAATTCTCGGCAGGTCCCGGACATCATCGTCCGGGAACCAAGGCGAAGCGCGGCCGAGCAATCCGAAACTTTTCCCCCGAACGGTTTTGAACTGGGCTCACTCTAGAACCGACGTTACTAGAAGCAGCTTCTAGTCACGCTGGCTTGTGTGTATAACGCCGATTCCCTCGCCACGTCGTGCGGAAGCCGCGATGCTGGGCGGCATAGCAGTGTGCCAAATGGTTTGCGTTGGCGTGCGCTTTAGCTAGCGGCTAAACAATGCACGGACGTGGCGCGTTTGTAAAGGAAGAATGGCTAGCGCCGCTAAACAGCCCATGCCCTAGACCCATCGTTAACGTGTTCGAACGTTTTCCAGAGGAAGGGCTATCCCAAATCTGCTGCTTCTTTCCTACCATGCATTTATTTTATGGTTTCACCTGTACTCTCGAAGGCGAAATAGGCTATATTTCTCCTGCATTTTTTTCTGTCAGCAAAATTAACCATAAAGGAAGGCTGTCCCGCGTTTTCTCGCATGTTGCTCACCTTTTCCCCGCTCCAGATGGACACGTTCCTGAGCCGCTACCAGCGGGCCTGCGTGGCTGTGTTTGGAGCGGACATGGACACGGCGGCGAGCAACTGCTCCGGCGTGCAGCACTTCGCGCGTCTGAAGGCACTTCGCACGCTCCTAGGGACGACGGGTACGTGGCGCGCACTGTCCAGAAGACGCCGCAAGCCGATTGCGGCCGTTCTGACGACCTCGGATCTTGACGCACGTTCAAAGAAACGGCCACATGACGGAGTCCTTCTAGGTGCACGGTCAAGGCTTGTTGCTTAGCCATGGTTGCCAGTACTGGTGAACTGCCCGAGTTTGTTGCGTGGTGCCGTGCCCCTCTAAGGGCAGCCCGGATCACGTGGCCGAGTTCTATCGGAGTGCAGTTTTACGTTCTCGAAATTCCAAAGTAGGTGGCCCTTCACACAATCCCGTTTCCTTTTCAATGCCGAAATGCTGATCAAAACAGAGGTCAACGGTGATAAAACTTCACTGCGACAAATCTGCAGCAATATATCTTCTAAGATGAGTTTCTGCGCAGATATTGATATCCTTCCTTCGTCCTGTGGAAAGGTAAACAATGCGAGTTTATATATATTTATTTTTTCAGCCAATGTTAACCGCGTTTTATTACCATCCCGCCGCGGTGGACCAGTGGTTATGCTGACGCGGGTTCGATCCCGGCCGCGGAGGTCACATTTCGATGGAGGCAAAATGCTAGAGACCCTTGTACTGTGCGATGTCCACGCACGTTCAAGAACTCCAGGTGGTATAAATTATCCGGAGCCCTCCACTACGGTGTCCCTTATAGCCTGAGTCACTCTGTGGCATTAAGCCCTATAAACCATCCGCTTTTTAGCATTTTCATGGGATATGGCACGCCTAAGTACGGTAAGAAAAACGCTGACAAATGTAGAAAGTGAGCTTAATAGATAACGCATTGGGCACAACTTTTCTGTGCTATTGCAATGTGAAATTATTTGGTGCAGAAGCTATAAGGGGTGTCCAAGCCCATGAATTATCGCAGCTCTCGTTGTGACTGGTGTTCCCTTTGCCGTTCCTATCTGAGCGGGATAATGAAAAAAATGAAAACAGGCGACGGGATGCGTTCCAAGTGCATTAGTCGTATTGCCATCGCATAATGCTTCCATGAGATAACGCACTTATACAGCTCCCACTCCAGGGCGGGACATTAGCTCCGCAGTGCCGACGTCAGCTTGGCAAAATAATAGTCCCACTGTAGCTCACTTTGTCCGGGGTCAACAGCGGTGTCGTAGTACTATATGGAACTGAAAAGCTTAAAGGTAATGAAGTTGCGAAACAATTAACAGAAACAGCGTCAAAATTCGGCGCTCTGACTGGGCCCAAATTAGGAGGTTAGCAGACTGTTGCACCACCTAGCTGCAGCGCACAAACTGCTCAGCGCAAAACAGATTTTCTAGAGAAACCAAAGTTGCAGGGACGGTGCCGGTTTTTAACTTCCGCCAAGTGGCCACGGGGAATAGCCAGCTTTCGAAGCGAGTAACTCCAACTGGTACAGACGAACTCGAAGGATATATGGCACTAGAAAGGGATCGCAAAATTGTTCGATAGATCAATAATTCGATTTATAAAAAAATGACATTATATATAAGCCTTACCTGTAACATATGGGGAACCTGCGCTGCCAATGTTGCACTGCAATTGTTCCATTCAGTGACTCAAAACTGCTTTGGTCAGCCGCTTGGGCCGCTGCAAACGCGTGAACACATTCTGCGCGGTTAGATACCCGCGTTTGGCTGACAGCATTCATTGCCTAGCTTCTCTCGGCGTAGCCCAGTTAGCTGACGCACGGCACGTGCGCCTTCGACAGAACGCGGAGGCTCACGCCAATAAGCGCCTCAAGGTGGCGCGGAAAAGTATAAAGAGTACTACCCAAAAATGCTTGCTCTTCTCGCTAGGCAGTGTGTTATGGCGCTGCAATCAGCACCGCAAACTTCAGCGCAAGTTCCCCATAGGCAAGGATACATGGCATCCAAGCTATAGTGACGCGCTTCTTGCAGCGACAAGCCGTCCGCGGCCGTTCTGGCAGCGCAACGCTCGCAGGTGCTAAGCCTAACCTGCTTCGCATCGAATCCGTAGCGGACGGCGCTTTGGAACTAGCCACTGCCTATCTAAAAAGATACCCAACCCTGTTACCAATACACAATAAATAAAATAGCCACTTTTTAAAATTAAAGGAGTATAGACACCTAATTTTGGTGGCATGTTTTCTTCTCTGTAATGATGAGGAAGACACTACTACGTATTAATCGCTGCTTCATCGTTTTAATGTACTGCAGTGCTGAAGCCAGCCTTCCTCACGAACTGGAACGACAACGAATGAGAAAGCAGCGATTATATTGCAGTTTTTTTTTCATGTCTCATGTGACCTATAAGTACAAGTTGAAGTCACAGTCCTCATTCGGCTGTTGAAACCGAAACAGCACAACAAAGAAATGAGATTATAAATTATTTAGCGGTCGTAAGAGAGTACCAGGTGTTAATCCATGTATAATAATGTCTTACGCGTCATTACAAACAAGACGCTCCCAAAATTTAGATGTCTATCCTCCTTTTAAGATACAGTTGGTTTCCGCAACGCTTTCGGCAGAGAAGCACGCCAGGCGAGGGCCGCCCCGAGGCTTTTAGTTCGTTATGTTGGCTTCACAACGTGACAGCGCTGTGGATTGGAAAATGAGTAGAAGAAACCAAAGGCTACCCTCAAGCACATCGCACGATCACCCCGTCGCGCTGTTCCACAGCGCTAGAGCGGCCAGCAGGTGCCCGATTCCGCGCAGCTGACCAGTCTCCGCGCCACAAAAGTGATCGAAGAGTGCCATTTGATATATACAAAACTGTAGAAATTGGAGTTTGATATACTGGGCGACTTTCGTATACTGTTACACAATTTTCAGGGAGATAATGTGCGTTAGATATAGCGAACAAATCGAAATATCAGGGGTCAATGCAGCCAATCATAACAGAAAATCAGCTTTCCAATGTTTGACTGTAATGTTTGACTATGTCAAACAAGCCAGAGGCATCAAAATTCCTGAGCTTATAATTTTGTCTGGTGGTTAGCATTTTTTTTTTTTAGGTAACAAGAATTGCTTTAACAGAGGGCTACTTTTTAGAACAAAGGAATTCTATGTGGCAGTCACTGCAGATCTGAGTTGCATTCAAGTATCGGTGACAAACACATATTCAGTAGCTACATAGCAAAAAAAGGAATCAAGACCAGTAATAGTTTGTACACTGCGTTGCACGGTATTTGAAGAGTACAGTTGTTGTTCTTGTTTTTTATGCTGCAGGCAGCAGATGGGTGCTAGATGCAGCAGACCAAGTGAAAACTACGAGCTGGGAAATAATAAAATGATAACAACACTTGTACATTGCAGCCTTGGCTCAATGTTTATTAGTGCAAGCGAAATGTAATTGCAGCACACAAACATGAAGGCGATCTGCTCTATTTACAAGCAAAGGGAGGTGGCAGAGATGATATAATGTGAAAAACAAATAAAAGGTCCCATTCAATCATCCTGCATATGGTAATGGGTACACTATTACCTAAAGGCAGTACTTAACAGATGCACAATGCAGGCATGTGCCAGAGCAACAAGGTGTACAATGTACTATATATATGAAGCATTTAGAGGCGAAAGGCACACAGGGCTCTGATGTGTCTAGAGTATCTGCCAAATCAGCCAATATATTTTTGGCTCGGTAGAGAACACCAAAACACATTCTCATATCAAAGCTTAATGGAAGTGCTTGATGCAGGTGGTTCTCCTTGTAAGAGACTTGTCTTCACTGTGCCAATTTTACACATACCATGCCATGTGTTTTATACATGGTTCGAGAACTTGCCCCTGGTACAAAGGCCACCTTTAGTTAGAAGACATGTTATGTGTTGTGATATATCTGATGCTGACTAGCACAGTTTTACTTGCTTTCATTATTTCTTGCATTGCAATGTAAAGCATTATTACACGAAGCAGATGATATTCAATATCCTGCTAACTGAATGAGTGTGTCACTTGTGACCTTGAATTCACTTATGGTGCGCGGTAAGTGTGAGTAGCATGCTAGCGACTGTCACTGCACCCTCTCGTAGGCCGCCATCAAGTATGTTTTTGGCACAAAGCCCACTCCTCCCTTGCTGCCCTGTGCTTTGGCGACCCACCAAGAGTGCTCGTCATATTCTTTACTCACAACTTTGAGCAAGTCCCCTCGTTTAAAAGAAAGCTCATCGGCTTGCCCTGAATGGCAATCCCAGATTGCCTGGTACCAGTTTTCGTAGTCGCTTGTCACCTCCTCGTCTGTTTGGCTACTCGCCTTGGTGTCATCGGAAAAGTAGCTTTCTCCATCTTCGTAAACAGGCTCGTCTTCCTCTTCTGGTGCAGACGTAATAGTTGTCTGGCCTTCGACATATTCGTACTCAAGCTCTCTGTCTGCCTCCGAAGTGACTGGTGCTGGCGCAACATGTGGCATCTCCTTTCGTGGGCTTGGCAAAGGCAGTTTGCTTGCACATGGTTGAGTTGGAGGTAGTGGGCATATTTCTCCAGCACTTCCTGGTTGTACTTCTGCAACTACAGAAGTGAACCATCACGGAATGAGCAACCGCATCATCTGTGTTTCTTTTTCAAAAAACATGCATTCAATCGCTTTGCAAGCCCACGATACTGTATATGTTCAAGAATAGGTGCATTTTCCACTTTGGTCACATACATTATGTGATCAACTTAGACTATCATCCTGAGAAATTTCTGCCACTGCACCGAAGTATGGGCAAGCTATAACACACAGACTGTCCCGTAAGTGTTGTTCATTCAATTTTTTGCCTTTTGCGGCATGGCGCCTACGATTGAGAAAAAAGTTTCTTTTCCAGAGCAAGAAGTTCTACAGTGTGCCAAGGAAGCACTATCTAGTGCCGTCACTTCTTTTATTCTTGCACAGTGGAATGCTTTACTAAAGCACACTGTTAACTGAGCTTCTGTTTCAAAAGAGCTTTGCATATTAACTGAATTAGTCATTTGTGCAACAATGTGTTTGATAGACCATTAAGGTTGCGATTCTGCATGTGGGCAAGTGTGTGCGTGTTTGCAAATTTAAAATCTTGAAGCCATTCATGTTATTTCTCAGTGGGTACTAAATATTTGCAGAAATTTTCTGACTTTACCAATAGTAGAACATAATGCATATCTGAAAGGATTAAAATGCCATGAGACTCATAAAATGCTTTTCAAATGACTGATCAATAGCACAAGTATTTAAATGTTTGATCAAGGTAACTGCTTATGCAAGAAATATGATACTATTATATATTACAAAATGCACATCTGCACTAGTAAAGCCTAAATTTATACAACAAAGAATATGAACGAAGGTGTTTAAAATCTATGCACAGATCTTTTCTGACTCCCATTACATCACAGATCATTTGGTATGCAGTCGAAGTTATTTTTAAGCTGCATAAGTTAAAATTAAAGGTATCAATTAACACAAGTATAGCTGAATAGTCATTACAATGCTTGCATTGAATTTTTATGGATTATTTTGAAAATAAAAGTTTGGCTCTGTTATATGTGCGCTATCCCATCCATGACTGGGCTGTTAGCATCAACTTTCAGAAGCAATTTTGCTAACACCTTACAGAATTCCTTCTGAAATTCATTACTTTTTGTGAAAATCTGTTTCCAAATACAAATACAACTTCACTTCTCAGCCTTCGGCCCAAAGTTTTTCACGGTGTTTTTTTTCTTTGGAATTATGTGTAAAGCGTAGGTAAATATGGATCACTACATGGAATTCGCCTGTGCCTGATAAGTTGTCTATAACTGAATTTCTTATCTAATGCAGTCTTGGTTTCTACTTCAGCAGTTGAATCGAATGGTGGCTATGAGGTTACAAGTAAAATGGAAATCACTTGAGGTGGACAAAAAATTCAATATAAAAGCAGTCTGCTTACTCATTATCATTACAGCTTTAGGAGGCAGGCTCCCATAAGAGATGGAGTGAAATGAAACGGTGAAGCAGAACTCTCATTTTTCGTATGCCTTATGTCATCTCTACTTGATATCACAGTCACTTCTTGGCTGCATTAATAAAACTGAAGCTGCATGAAAGAATAAATTAAAGGTTTTCTACTCGGAGTAGGGGCATTGGTGATCCATGTTTACTAAAGTTTTGCACACCATTCCAAAGGAAGGACAAACAAAATTTGTTGTCTCCAACCCTCTAATCTGCACTGACATTGATTTGCAAAATTGGACAGAAATGTTGACATGGTTACATGTTTTTTTACTGTATTCATCATCCAGTACAGAATGAGAGAGAAAATGTATGATGTTCAATACTAGCTGCATTTTTAGAGCTGTCCTGCAAAGTAGCTTTCACGGTAACGTGCAAGTACTTACGGCATGTGGATGTGGAAACTTGGCTGTTCTTCTCTATGGCTGAAATCCACTGTTTCATGTCTTTTGTGTTGAATGCAATGAACTGAAAGGTAGACAGAAGGGAACTTTATAAGACAACAAAGGTAGAGTATGAAATGCAGTTAAAATATATTGTTATGGAACCCATACAGCGATCTCAGTTAATGATATCCAAAGCTTCCGTGAAGTGCTATACTGTACTATTTATTTGGTCATTTCAAGAAAACTGGCACCAACAATACAGCCCCTCCTAGCATTAAATTGATTATCAGCTCCTGTGATAAAACAGACTGTGTCCAGCTTTGCCTGAATATACCAGCAAAATGCAATGTAGTGCTCAGTTGCAACAGTGCATACAGGCTAGAAAGATACAGCCATTACTCCTGATAGTGCAAGCTATATTTGGTGGCTTATCTCTACTTCATGTTCATTCCCTGCACAAGAAAAACAGAGCAGTAGAGAAGCCAGAGGCCTTTTCATGCATCAGGATGGGCTGACTGTGACACTGAGAACAGCTCCAACCAATTTTTGTTCTTATTAAAATTCAATTGGTCGTCTTTTTGCAGCCGAGTTTGACATTCGTTTGGCAGCAAAAGACGTGTTTATTGTTGGGAAATTTAGAGGTGAAAATGGTATAATTTTTTCCTGCCACTCAACTGAAAAAAACAATAATGTTAATGTTGAGAGAATATGGACGCTGTGATTGCTGGTTGGAAGTGAATGGCAGCGTGATCAAGCCCCAGAGATCAACAAAGAAAAAGGTACTACTAGACGTTATTGCAGCTTGCTCATGAAAAGAGCCTGCACCTGCAATACCTGTATTTTATTTTTCTGCCCCTTTATAGGTTCTCAAAGCTGCATGTTCAATTAAGGTAGCTCCTTTGTGCTTAGAATTCAGTAATCAATTGAACATCATGATGATGATATGTTCTCAGTACTCCTCTAAATGAAGGGATGAAGACAGCGCAAACAGTGCTGTTCTTACAAGTATGACCAATTTTAGCAAAAGGAATGCAGCAGTGCAGCAAGCCCCATCTTTTCTCCTCACAACACACTTGCAACAAAAAACCCAGGCAGTCTAATTCAGAGCCCTCCACTACAGAGTCCCACATAGCCCATGTGTCACTCAGGGACATTAAACACCACAATTTACAACTTACAAATGTCCTCTAGCACAGGAAATAGAATGACATTATACAAACCTGATAGGTCTTCTTGCCGGGACAAACAATTTCAAAGGCAGCATCCTTTTTGGAGGCATCTTTGAGAGTGCAGACAAATGGCCGCGCTTCGTACATGGCCAAACAAATCTGTCCCTTCTGGCGTTTGTCAGTCTGCTTGTCGTACAGGAAGAGGAATCCATCACGTACTGCACACCAGCGCTTCTGGAATGGACTAAGCAGGCCTCCTAGCCTTTCTGCAAAGATTATGAACCAGGAAAGGGTGGAAAATTTTATTGAGTGCATTTATTAAATGCAAGGACTGCTTCCAGGCAACTTAGCTATAGATTGCTAAAAAAGCAATGCAGCGCAGTTGTCACTGATTCCAACTTTCATTACTTTGGCTAACACAACATTAACAAATGCATGTACATGCCTTTTCCTTTTCTTTCAAGGTAGCCAGTTTTGTCAGCCTTGCACATTTCGCTGGCTGGAATGTCAACAAGAGGGCCTGCAAAAGCATTCCGCACACTGTTAGCAAATATGCGACAATAGAAAATCTTTTAGCAATACAAATGTGCATATAATGCATCTAAAGCCGGAAAAAGTATGCATGCCAAGTGCAACCCAGTATGCAGAGAACCCAAAGTTATCTCAAGCTTGCTGAGGTACTCGGCCATCCAAGCCCTTACCATCTTCTGACTGCTCATCAAGCTCAGATGACGTCCTCGACAAGTTGGCTTTTGACGTCTTTGCTGATGGTGCTTCAGTCAGCTCTCCAGGCGTGTCATCAGGCAGAACAGCATCGGAATAAATGTAGTCTGAGAGAGAAATGAGCTTTACTGAAGCAGAAACATGACAACTGAAAGTATGTGGCACTGCTGTTCAAGCACCGCTATGAATTAACAAAGACAGCGTTAAAGACTCCAACATGAACAGTTAAGCGCAATCTACAAACCAAGATTCCATTCAAGTGGAAAAAAAGAAACCACAGCTTGATTGAAAATATGAACGGGAAAGGAAACACCGGTTGTATTTTGCATTTTTTATTTCTTTTCCTTTTTTTCGTGTCATTTTTGCTATCAGGACAGTGCAGTTCAGTGTTGCCTTCTCTTTTCTTTTTATACTTTCTATAAAGCATGTCACGTGCTCTTGTTTCCTTTTTTTTTCCCCACTGGAATGGAATACAATCTTAGCTGGTAGACTGCGCTTCAAATACAGATTTGAACACAATTTCACATTGTAATCGCTTTTCCCGCGCTTTTGCGATCAAGTCAGTTGATGCTGCACTGTTCCTCGTAATGAATCTACAGCATACAGGTAATGCAATAACCCGCGTCAGAATTTGTTTCACTCGTAACCTTCATTTATCAGTGCATCTGTATTCATTTGTCAAGGTCAAGGCGCACTGTCACATCCATTTGGTAAGTCTACGTATAAAATTACAAGCCCTTAACAGCATGTGACGGCAGCTAAAAATACGGCCTCCAGCACGAACAAGCACGTACCGTTGTTCGAGTCGTCGGCGGCCGTTTGATTTTCCGCCGAGACTAGAGCGGGGACTCCCGCGATGCAAGCACGCCGCCAACCTGCATGTCGATGTAAGGATGCGGGCTCGACAGCGGCCGAGGAAGCTTCCAGCCCTGCATTTGTTCGGCGCTCGAAATGTCGAGCGACAAAAGAAGACGCGGGTATTCCTGACATAGCCGTTGCAGTTTCTGCAGAAGGTCCATCCTTGCCGAGGACGCAGTTGGTGACAGCTTTTCATCCTGCAGCTCTACTGTTAGGAAAGTGTTGACATCTGGAAACGAGAATTATGCGGAAGAATCGATACTGCGAGCAACTTCCCGTGCCACACTCACCCGTGTAGCCATACCACGCCCCGTTCGGAATAAAAGTGGAGATGACGTACCTTTAACGAACACCCGCACTTGTTCGTTGAGCTTCAGCATAATGAAGCCTTTCTAAACCGGAGCACCTTAACTTGAAGATCTGGACCGCTAGCGCGCTAACTCATATTTCGGAACCAAAGTGGCGAGCGATTCAGCGAGTGACAGAGCGAGCGCAAAACTGAGGACTTCCTGCCAGCTCACGTGCCTGCAACGGAAGCAACAGCTACTCGCAAACTCTGCGCTGCTCTCCCTGTGTGATATGCCTCCGAGACTTGCACAACGGCAATGAAACTTTTATCGAGAGCAATACATAGGACATCAACTCACTGGGCAACGAAGGTTGTCCGCGTCGGTGGTATAGTGGTTAGCATAGCTGCCTTCCAAGCAGTTGACCCGGGTTCGATTCCCGGCCGACGCATGTTTTTTTTCTTTTTTTTTTTTAATGGAAGTATTTAGTTTGGATGCGAAAACATAGTCGCAACATTCCTTCCACGACCACAGCCTTTCGTTTCGACACTGAAGGACTATGGTTTCGGATAATAGCACCCATGGGGCAAACTGGGTGTTTAATTATGAAATGTCAAGGAACCTGCAGGTAGTGAGCACTTGGCAAGTCTTTTTGGGGTCTTTGACTCTCTGCTCAAGACTTGATTATGCTGCAAATTTCAGTGGTAACTGCGTGCTTAACCACCTCATTCATCGCTAACACCATAATGGAGCTGGAGCCCAAATTTGCGTCTTTGATGGTCACATCCGATAATTTCTAAATAAAATTAACACTGCCTGCTGAACAAACATGGTTTGATTGAATAACACTAGCACTTACCATGGCAGTGGTTATTGCATAGTACCACTGCAGGTTGCAGGTTATCGGCTTGCCGTGCAAGCATAAGCACTCAGATGCACACACGGTGTATGGCACTAGACAACATACCCTATTTTCAAACTTTGTTGCTATCATTGAAGCGACACATAGGATTCGCATTTTAAATGCAACAGCATTAAAGTTCATGCAACGGTCTTAATTCATGGTGTACAGATATTTGCTACATATTGTCCGATATTAATTATACAGTGTCAAATAGTGGAGTTATTATTGGCAGTATTATACAAGACTTATAGTCCTGTCTGTAGATTAAATTAACTTCAACCTCTTCACGGTGAGGCAAAATAATAAAGCAGATTACAGATTTTTAAAGGGGTGATTTAACAAAACTTACATCACAAACTGCACTGTACTTGGGCCTTTCTGCAACGCTTCTGCCGAGAAAGAGATGTAAAGTCGCACATACGTGTTGGTCCAATGTTTAAGGGAATCCCCCAAGGCAGAGTAGATTTGTACTGAGGGAGTAAAACCTGTGGAACCTGATTAGCTTTCCTTGTAGCTGTATAGCTGGGCTTGGGTGGATACTAATGAGTAATTACTTCCTTATTACACATATACATGCTTTTGCTGTTTTGAATGTCTATTTCCTCCTGTCCAAATGCATGTTGTTTCTTCATAAAAACACTGAATAAATCTCTATAACTATCATCACTGATATAATTCTAAACAAATAAAAACTTCATCTCCCCACTTACTTGAAATGATCTCCAGATTATGTGCTCTGGATAGCTTCATTTGCACTGACTACCTCATTTTATGCTAATGCCAATAAATATGCAGCCTCGCTTCATTCCTAGCCTTTTGCAAAATTCGTTTTTTTCAAAAGCACATCACCTCTGCCAATTGGTGCACCTTGCCACGTCTTCTTCCACTTGCTCTTGCATTTCTGTACAGCTCACACTATATATTACTTCTTCAGTGAAGTTTATTTTGCCCTTTAAAAAAAAGTGTTTCACTCATTCGATGGAATCCAATTGCTTCCAGTTGGTTCAAATTGTTCATTTTTTCTTGTTACTGGCAAATCACAAAATATAAGTTTCACTGTTCTAAACGTTCATTAAAATTTTTGCTATTAATAGGAGCTAGAACTGAATTGACGAGTTAGCTACCGACACTTGTATACATCTGGCAGACACTGCCAAAATAATCTTTAATCCTTCTATCCATTACTTTAACACATACCAGTCATAAATGTTTTTAATGGTGGACAGCTATGACAGAAAAATCTGCCTCTTAAACATTACCTGGCCAAGAATAAGATGTCGCTATCATGCATTGCACACACCTGTTTATAGACTATGGGTTTGTACGCAGCAATTTTGGCACATTTAATGTGTTCACAACTTTTTATGGGAGCTACTTAATGTAGCAGTTTGCACACGATACATAATTGGCCAATATAGAACTTGCATAACCAATCTCAGAAAAGAATTGTGAAGATAGCATAAAGATGGGTGGTTCGATACCCAAAGAACAGGAAGGTAAACAGTTCTTGTGGAATGATGCAGAGTGGAATAGTAAACCTATAAATAATGAACTTTTTATATCGCCTTTAGCCTCAGTTCTAAGGCAAAACTGAGCTGTATTTGCTGAAACTTCAGTAAATAAATAACATAGTCTCTACCCCTATGCATGATTTTTGGAATCTTTGTGCACACCATAAAGATAAATATGTACACTCATCATCGCTCCAGCTACCAGAGCAGTATAAAACATTCATACAAATAGATAATAGTAACATGCGCCCCAGAACTATAAAGAACAATATACAACCTTTGTCCGTAAAGTTTCAAGACTGATTTATTTTCTTCTCTAGACATGCATGGTTCCCCAAAAGAAATGTTGGTGCGTATGTATAGCGCCATCTTTTCGGGCTAACCTGAGCTATTTATGTTAATTGCTGTGGCAGCCGCTAGATGGCACTAAATGTAGAAAAATACGTTGTCACTAGTCGTCTGCGTATTCTACTGTGAGTGAATGTGGAGAGATGGACGCCCACCTTGAACAGTGTGTAAACATAAAATTCTGTGTGAAGTTTGGCAAGACAGCCACACAGACATACCAGTTCCTTCGTGGCACTTACAGCATGTAGACATTATCGCGGGTGCGAGTTTTCGAGTGGCACAAGAGGTTCGTTTCGGGAAGAACGTCGGTGGAAGACAACACAAGACAGGGGCGCCCTTCAGCCTCACGGAATGAAAGTGTGGCTTTGATCAAGGAAATCGTACAGCAAGACCGCACAGTCCGCATGCTAACAGATGCTTTCGGCATTAGTAAGACAACATGCCACAAAATTTTGCGCGAGAACTTGGGGAAACGAAAGCCGAATGCCAGACTTGCGCCGCACTCCCTCACACAGGACCAGAAGGACACGCGGGCATCAGTGAGCGCCGATTTGCTCTCCGAGGCAGAGAAGGATGCCGAATTCGTCGACAGCATCACTGCTGAAGACGAAACATGGTGTTTTCAATATGATGATTAAACAAAGTTGAGTTGGATTTATTATTCTGGTGTGAATGATCATAGTGTGCATCTCCCTTCAAGTGTTAGAGACTATTCATCAATATTTCAATTATTTTGACTGCCCATGAATATGGCTATAAAGCTTGCTTTGCTATATTTACTCACGGCCTGTTATTGTTTCTGGCGTAGCTGGTAGTTAAGAGCCATAAAACTCGAGCACCGTTTTTGGTGAGGTTAAAGTGATGTGGCCATGACCCAACACTGCTTTCAATACATGCACTTTAGCAGACATTAAGTAACACAAGCCCAGGAATCATGCTTGTGTCTTGAAAAAATGTTTCATTCATAACAAATCATACCTGTTATAGCACATTTAGTGAAAAGCCTAAGAAATAAAACATATTTCAACATATTTGTGCTGCAGCCCAGATGGGCGATGTTTGGGAACACACCATGACAATGTACAATGAAAGAACAAGCGACAACACACAGCACACCAGGTCACCTAACTGCATCATTTATTTCTTTTCTTCATCATCATAAAAAGTACTCGCACCTGATGCACACATCTGTCGAGTTGTACAATGGAAGTTTGAAGAGAAAAGAAAGGAGACAGTATAGAAATTGTTTCAACAATGCAGCTAAAAAAATGACAATGGCTCACGAGAAATGGAAGTCTGATATGCACAGTAATGCTAATATGACCATTCACCTCACTCCGTTCAGTCCAACGATCCATGCAGACGCCATACGCGCAACATCTCATAGTTACGCACTTCATTCACTTGCTGGCTTGAGAGCAACGTTTTTTTCAATCCTGGTGCAGCAGCTTGAAAAAGTTAACAAGAGTACACATACCTTGCACGCTGTGTTCAGAGTACACATGCGCAAAGTTGAAATTCCTACATCTCGGTCACAGTTTTGTCAACCTTGGGATGCAACATCTACGAGAACACTTACAGTCATGGAAACGATTGTGTTTTGCCAAATGGCTCACAAAGACCCGTTGAGTGCACAATGAGCGCACAAAGACAGCCTGAACTGTTTAGCTCGGGCTATACTGAAGCAAGTACGAACTTGCAAGCGTAAAACCGAAATGCTAGCTGGTTTGCCACGCACATTGGCGACACATGATGCAAACAGTAATTCCCATGCTCTATACCACTCAAAGCTAGCTGTTCCACGTGTCACACGGATCAACAAAAAAGCATGGGACATTGTGATATGTATAGATGCGGCACAAAATCAACCAACAAACATAATATGGCACCGGCATATGCCATAAATAAACTGCTTGTCATATAACTATCCACACGAAAGTGCAGACTCTGCCTCATATTGGCGCTAAGCTACCAAAATGATATGACTTCTCAGTGGCACTATAAGGGAAGGCTTTTTAGCTGCCTCAGTCAGTAGCAATAAGAAGCTGCCAACCTCTCACATAAAAAAACAAGAGTCGATACCTGGTAAAAATAAGACACAGTTTTTGTTAGCAAGTCAAAAGGTAAAAGTAAGGAAGGGCTTTGTACCAAAACCAAACTAATAATGCATTTAGCTAAAATGTGCCTCTCAGTGCACTAATACCACACACCTGAAGTACCAGAGACTATACATGATTCAAGCATCGTGTAGCAGCAGCTCTAACCTCTTTATTGCTTCCCAAATCTTTGGTTGCCACACCGCTTAACTTGCCATTGGAACAATGGCAACCTACACCAGCAAATTGAAAGTGCCTTTCAGTGCAGTTGAAAGCAGTATAAAGACAAAAATATTAATAAAGCTGCCAACATATGGAAGGAATTACGAGTGTCAATGCTGCTGCAAAACAAGAATATATTAGGTCTGCAAGCAGATCTGTGTGCATTAAAAACCTATGGGACCGACTAAAACATACAAGTACAAATAGACTTTTATTGCCACTGTCAGACTAAGTTACTTCATCGCATAAGCTGCTTTAAGCTGTGTAAAAAAAAAATATAAAAGCACATTAGGTCCGGCCAGACATCCTCAGAGTTTTCAGGAGGTATAAAACGACATAAAAAACTGTCCAAAATGAAGCAAGCTCTCGACAAGACACCCAAGGCCTATACTTGTCACAACCCTTCACAACATACCCTCTCCTTGGTCGTTAAGTAACTCCCTCCCCACGCACCACTGAGACTGCTCAGCACAAAAGTGGTTTAAACCATCAGGTTAACAGAAGCAGCTAAAAGAAGGCAGCATGTTCTAGACTGCACATTTACGCCCACTGCGTACTGTCACCGAAGAAAAATTTCGGTCAACATGCTTTTCTGTTTCTGCACCCATCTGAAAGTCAAGTACAGAGACGCACACCCGCTCGCAACTCATGGGGGAAAAAAAAAGTGATCGCATTAAATGCATGTCTCCTTTGCAGGCATTGAAAGATGAAAATGAATGGAATACAGCCAGGCAGGAACACATTCCCGGTGTTTAAAAAACGAAGTGGGGCGGTGGCAGGTGTCCAAAGGCGGCGGTGAACATCTCGTGATCCTGTACACAAGGGCCGGGGCTGAATAACAGCTACACTACGAGGACTGGAACAGTGCTCATTTTTCGATGGGACTCAACTGAATTCCATTCTCATCGGGCTGGCCTTAAAAATGAGAAAACAAAAGAGAAAAAGAAACCAAAGGTAAACAAAAGTGCAGCAGTAATGGTTAAATATAAAGTTGTCAAAACTGTAAACGATTAACATAAAAGCAACAGACATGAAAAAACAAAAGAGGCACACCTTGAAGCTTTTTCTGCTTGTAAATCTGAACAAGGCCATAATATGATGTTTGAAATGCAGCGTAAAAATAACTTGGCAGGCACTAAGAAATAACATTTACTCCACTTTACACCCAAAATACCGTGCGGAAGCAATTGTGTCTGCAGCGTTCCAGGCGTCCTGCATGGACCTTTAATACAGCATTATGAAAACAAGGTGTAAAATGCATGCTGTGGAACTAAACACATTGGAAAAAAGAAACCAAATAAGCTTCCAATCATTGTTGACCTTTAGTGAGAACACCAGAAACATACCAGATATCATAATCTGGCATCTGCAGGAGCAAAGAAAACTGAAATGAGGTCCACATATAAATGGATTACTAGGGCTCCTGACTTGATACGACACTCCCACAACCAGCTTGGATAAAGGCAAAAAATGGTGGGGACAGGGTAAGCAAGCACAGCAGAAACATATAGCTTTGCACATCATTTTTTCTCGCACACAAGGAAGTCTGTTCTGGCAGAATACGCCACATGCTTACAACGTAGTGTGCCACCTGCCGCACCCCAGTGTGCTCCACCGACAGACATTCATCACTGTTATGCTAATGGCCAGTTTGAGCCGCCAGTTCTAC
Source organism: Amblyomma americanum (assembly GCF_052857255.1). Classification (NCBI taxonomy): domain Eukaryota; kingdom Metazoa; phylum Arthropoda; class Arachnida; order Ixodida; family Ixodidae; genus Amblyomma; species Amblyomma americanum. The sequence continues at coordinate 21,572,940 of NC_135503.1, forward strand.
GTCCAACATTCATTCACCAGTGATACGCAGAATATGGCACATGCAAAAAATGTACAAAGGTACAAAAATGTTGCACTCCACAGCTTTAACTGTGGAAACACGATAAAGAAGGAATCTATACTTAGGCTGAATTATTGCAATATTTGGGGTGTCACGGTACATTTTTTTTTTTTCACAACTGCAGGCGTACATGTATAATGGAAGGCGCAACACGCTACCAGTAATATCTCTAACCCTATTAGGCTCTACAGCACACATGTGCTGGTCATGGGAAGCAATGGGGCAGGTTTTGTAAGAAAAATTAAGTACAAAAGCTTAAGAAATTGCAAGCTGTATTTACATTTGCAGCCATCTTGTTGAACACTGCCACATAGCAACATATCTGCAGTCATCCATTGGCTAATAACTACCTATTTTTCAAGCTCAAAAGTGAAAACCTAATGTGAAGTCATGATAACTCTGGTAACTAGTATGATGCGCTTGTCTTTGCGCAATTGTTGATGCACCAGCATTACAGTGGAATGCTGTGTGACATTGAGTGGCACTGCAAATACACTTCGCTTATGCACTAGAGTAGATTTCTCTGCATTACACAGACAGCTGTAGAAATGAAAAAGTAATGCTAACAAAATTACCAAGCCATGACACGGTACGTATTTCGTGGGGACAGTGAACCTCAAATGTATGTGTAAGCAGGAATAACCAAAATATGAATATTACTAATGTTTTTATTACTAGCATTAGCATTTCGTTTATAAATAAAAAGCTCAGAGCCAATTAGGTTGTTCTTTGAAACAAAGCTTCATTTGCTGGAATATTTTACTCTTTAAACAAGAAAGGCTGGGTAGTGCTTCTGTAAAGAGAAAAACTTATTTTGTAGGCTTGCGTAACATTGGCTGGACACTTAAATTCCAGATTCTGCATGAGAGCAGAGGAGACGGGTCTCTCAACCCTGGAGTACTGGTACTGCGTATTCTTTCCTTTACCAGCTGTTTTCAGAGAACTGACTTCCATGAAAAAAACTCTCATGCAGTCACAATCAAAACACACATACAAACTGAGCAAAAATAATGAAAACTCACCCCAACATGAATGACAAAAATATAAGACAACAGGAGAGCCAAACCAAAATGCATCAGTAAGGCACTCAACATGAAGAGAAATATTTGGCGAGTAGGAGTAGTTTAGTACTTGCTACACCACAAAAAACTTTGAAATGGCATACCTAAAACACATTTGTACCATTTCTTTACACAGCATGAAAGGAAAAAAGTTTCAACAAAATATTTTGGTTTCTGAAAAGACAAATTAAACTGCTTTATTGCAGCACTCATCAGACAAAGGAAAAAAAATAAACTGCCTACCAGTGTGAATTCTGCACAATGTGATGTAATAGCATTAGCTCCTGCATTCTGCAAGATCACTTATTCGTTTAAAAGTGTGCAAAAGAAGCAAATACATACCCCAGCTCAGGCCAGCCCTGACAAATTATCTATTCTATACTAGTTACCAAATTAGCCTTACACGCTACACTTGCTTGTGTGTGCCCCTTTATATAATATTTCATGATTTGTTCAGAACAAACTTGCTCACATTATTGTGAAATAATTTCGTAGATAAAAGGTAAGTGAACACCAGGCCAACTTATGTGGCTGGCAGACCTACCTATCACAATACTTATCACAATGACCTTGAGTAAAAATGAACTATTTTACCAAGAAACTGAATAGCAGCTACCAAAACAATTTAGTTACCTGCAAAATTACGACACTGTCTCATCTTAGTTGATGTTGACCTTTTAAGCAACAGATGATGAAACAAACCTGCCTGTTGCAACTTTCTTGCCTCTCATGAAAAAGCGCAGAAAATAAAAGTGCTCCGTAAAGCAGATGCACCCTTTAAACAACCACAGATGACAATGGCAAATTAAATGTTTCTCACAAGGTGAAATTTGAGGCCATAACTTCTCACTCAACAAAGAGAGAAAACGTAATGGCGAAATTAGATTTTGCTTTGTAGCACACTTTGAATATAACAAATTACGCACGTTGAGAACACAGAGTTCACTATTAGTCTTTGAAAACTAGCAAATGGCACACCATATGACATTTCACGAGAGAAATGAGAGGCTAGTAGAAGAGCTTCATCACAAGTGCAGGTTTCGCTCCAATTCTGCGCAACTGAAGTCCTCGTCCTCACTGCCGATGTCATTGTAGTCGGCTAAGCTATGAGCATAGAGTCCTGACGTGGCTGTGTGGAGCAAGCTGCCTGGGTGGAGGCCCATTGACAGACCTGGGAGAGAGAGTGTCTACAACGTTAGCTGGAAAGCAGTTTGAGCAGCACAGAAGCGGACAACACAGATAAGAGCAAAATGCGTGCCCTGCGAGGAAGCACTATGAAAGAAAGCAGTACAAAATTGGCTATAGTACAGAGAGCAGCAAGAACACGGAAGAACATCGTGATCCAATATTTAGTGACCGATTGATTCTACAATGTTTTCACAAGCTACTTGCTGGCTGGAGCGAGTCTGACACTTTTTTTTTTCTTTAGTGAAGCCAGCAATCAGACTTTGTTTCATAATAATCATCAGTACACTGCGAGAGACGGGCCTCTCCGATATTCTTCCAATTAATCGCATCCTGCATCAGCTGTGGCCACCTCGTCCCTGCAAACTTTGTGATCTCATTTGCCCAACTGACTTCCTGCCACCCCCTGTTGCATTTCCTTTCTTTGGAATCCAGTCCATTACCCTTTAACGACCATCAGTTATTTGCATTAGCATTACATGGGCTGCCATTACAGACACCTTCTTGATTTCAACTAGGATGTCATTACCTATCATCAGTTCCATCGGCTCCTCCGCTCTCTTCCTGTCTCTTTACATTGCACCAATCATTTTCTTTTCCATAGCTCACTGTCATCACCTAAAATTCAACCCTTTCGTTAATCTGCACGTTTCTGTCCCTTATGTAAGTACACTATTATGCAAATGCTCTCTTCATTGTTTGGGCCACCTCAGTAAGAGCGTCCGGAATGTAAAGAAGCGCATGTCTAAAGGGACAACTGAGGGATGATGCTTCCTCACAGCAAGTTTGGAGTGATGCAGCAGTGACTTTTTCTTTACTTTCCTGCGTACAAACTGTGAAACTTGCACAGCAGCGGAATTGGAACCTTTGCTTTACAGGTGCTAAAATTTAGTGCAATAAATGGCAATGTGTTAAGTGGATAAAAAGAAAATGAAAAGCATGTAATAAACTCCTACAGCTCATACATATTTTGCTTGCATGAGTACTACAATATGGACGGCCAAGATGTAAAATTAGAAATATATTGTGAAAATGCCTACACGCAAAATGATTTAGTGTTTTCCTGATCATTACATGGGCTCTAGTTGCACAGACTGAGCTCAAGGTCTTTACAAGCACAACAAAACTACCTTTAAAAATTGCCCAGGCTACCATCCTTGCATTGACAGAATCCTGTCACCTGAATGGCTGGCAGTGCAGCACAGTTATAGAGTTTAATAAATGCGCAGTAGATGTTATCTCATATTGAGATTAGGAAATTTGCAGGAATAGGGTGGCCAATGCTTGCGCAGGACCAGGCTGATTGGATATCAGCGGTAGAAGTCTTTGCTCTGCAGTGGATGCAGCCAGGCTGCTGCCCAGACAAACACGATTATAGCATAGCATGCACAAAAGCCTACGATGTGTGTGTGTGTGGGGGGGGGGGGGGGGGGGGGGGTGGCGTGAGTACTGGTGTTATTAAGCTTCAGGGGTGGGCTGTGTTAGCATGCTATATATGATAATTTGGCAAGAATAGCTTTCGCTAACAAGGCTTCGCTTGTTGTTGCTTGTACAGCCCTACGGCCGTGATGACGCTGCTGGAAGTTGCCGAGGCTGTAATAAGAGCTACTAAAACAAAAGGAAAATCAAAAGTCAATGAAAAACTGAACAAAGAAAGAGGAAATGAACAGTAAATGATCGTCAACCAAAAGGCGAAAAAAAAAAGAAACAAATTCTGAAATGGAAACTGATTTATGTTAGCGCTCCATCTTCAAAGGTGTTTCAGAGGTTGATCTGCACACTGATGGTGGTAGAAAAAAGTAAAGAAAAATTTAGTGTTTTTCCTTAATGCCCCCAGGGGTGTTGAATGAAGAAGCAGTACTGAAAGGAAGTGCCAGATTAGGTGCACACAACAAAACTGTAAAAACTGAAAATACAAGATTGAAAGCAGACAAAAAGGATCTATGTGGGCCATCATAGGATGCTTTGCAGAAACGACATTGGTGCTGTCAACAAGGCGCCCCCATTAACTTCGACATACACAAATAGAAACATATCTGCGAAACTCTTAAGAAGGGGTAAAATACAAAAGGCACATGTATGGTGACACCGTTAACACAATACTGTGTTAGAAGAAGCAATGCAGTGCCCTAGTGAGACTCTTTAGAGATCACAGCCCCTACCACCGCAGAATGCTGGTTCTTTTTCGCAGCCTTTAGCCAGTGACAAAAGGTCACATGACTGCTGAGCCTATGCATTCGACTTGTGTAGAAAAGCAAGCAAAGTTTTACTATCTTTTATCCTGCTGCTAATCAATTGCACAAAACAGATTACGTGTCAAACTGCTGTTCTTGGTATACATCACAGGCCAGGTGCTGAAACTACTTGTGGAGGTAACATGGCACCCTCATTTTACTCATAGCCCCTTTGTGGTTATAGCATCAGTTGGAAAATGGATCAATTGTCAAATTGAAGTATGTTATTCAGCATATGACATTACTTCAGCCTTTACAGGTGTACCCTTAAAGCCGTGCACTGCTTTGACACAGCAGTAGGAGACTACTCCGACTGGAAAAAAAAAAAAAGAAGTGTTGTACCTGGATGGTCATGAAGCCTTCCATTCCTGGAAGACATCGGCTCAGGCTGGAGAGCCCTGTTTCGAGGCAATGAGTGACCAGGTGTTGTGTATGGAGAGCTGTGCGGAGACAGGGAAGACGTTGTACCCCGAGGAGCCGGCTGTAGTATTGAGGAAGGAAAACAAAACAAAAAAAAAGTTAGGCAGCAGTAGTGTACTATAACATAGTCGAGAGAGAGACTGGCAGAGCATGGAAGCAAGACACCAGAGTAAAAATTTCCCACACGAGCCAACCCCAGTTCCAGCAAAACAAGCTGACTCTGTAGAGAACAAGTCGTCACATTACAGCGGTTGCATTCAGAAGAAAACTAAAGGAAAAAAAAAACACATCACTACTCTGCGCAGCAGTGCAACTCTGCTGGATGTTTAGGTGGGCGACTCGGATGCTAGTACTGAAACAGCACCTTTGATTTTTTTGCAATGAAAAGCGGATGCCAAATATTTTGAGTAAAAATGTAGCCAGTGGGGATATCGGAGTGCTCGCAGGCTTGATAGTGCAGTGCACAGACTGCCACACAGAGCATGTGATCCAGTGAGTGCTTCAATCCTCAGAGTGCTGTCCTCAAATTTTAGAGCCAGGCTGCTCCCTACAGAGATGACAGCACACGTCACCTCGTCGAGGAGCTGGCGCAGGCGCTGCAGCTGGGCCTCCAGCTGCCGGTTGTGGTCCTCGAGGATGTGCATGCGGGCCTCGAGGCGCCCCTTGTGCTGCCTCAGGAGCTTGGCCTCAGCCAACATCTCCTGGTCACGGGTGGTGCTGCCACTGGGGCTCAGGGCGGCCTCCTCTTCCAGCTGGCTCGGTGTAGGGCTGAGACCCACGCTCTGCATCTCCTGCAGCCGGTCGTACTCGGCCTGCAGGTGCCTGCAAAACGATGACCACAAGGGTGGAGCGAACAGTGCAGGGTGCATGCTTTGAAGTGACACCCTTCATTGTGCTAGAATTAGTACACAGCTTTAACAGGGCTTACAAGCTGTGCAAACTGGACACGAACAAAGAAAAAGTTAGTGAGACGAATGTGGTGTCATGTTTGCCTTCAACAACGTAATATGCTACAATGCTAATCCTACCAAAGTGCATAAAAGGCTTATGATCAGCTTATAAGACTTTTTTTATGACCAAAGCATTCTGCATAAGGAAGAACAATAATGGATGCTCTAGCTATCACCTTCCAGCTTTTACAGGGAATATTCTCTCCTGCATTTCATATGCAACAATACAGTGCAATAGTGGATGAGAACTAAGCGATGCATGCCATTCTCTAGCTTTATCTTACTGTCTATAGCAGGATGTAGCAGAGGCAGACTGGAATTGCTGAGACCATATGTTTCATCAAACAGAGACCTTAACAGCGCCATTAAACTTATGAATATAAACCACAATGTAACCAACCATTTCTGTCATATGTTTCCAAACTTTTTCATGCACAAGTTCAATCAGAAATCGTGAAGCATCTTTGGTTAACCATGTTCTCCATGCAAGCAGTCAATAGTCAATACGTAAAAAATCCTGATACACGGTGAAGAGCCTCAGCGCAGAAGCAATTGCAGACTACAAACCTGTTTTCTTCTTCAAGTTCCTCGATCATCAGTTCGAGCTCGTCTCTTTGATCGGCATCAATGGTTGCTATCACCTGAGCAGGGCTCCGTGGTTGCAGGAACAAGGAAGAGTTGCACTGCACACAAACGTGGAAGGCACACAAGTTGTTAGTGCCAAACACAAGCAGGAAAAGCAATGTCATGAAAACAAGCAGCTGCACGCTACCAGAAAAAAGAGCAGTGCTTGAAATTCATCATTTATTTTTTTGCCTCACTTTATGATAAACATTGTAAAAGGTCACAAAGCACAGGTGGCCTCCATAGCCATCCCATAATAAAAATAAGGGCTGGCATGGTCAATTAGCAACACCCAGACACGGCAAGAAAAAGCGGTAGTGGTTTTCTTTACCTTCTTTTCTTGATCGCAATTTGCAAATGAACAAACAATTTTTAGCTTTTATCTTAGGGTGACTAATACGAAATAGACAGCAAGATATTTAAGATGGCCTCAGTTGCTTCCACAATTGCAAAACAGATGAGTTAGAGTAACAGAAGAAATTAAATGAGAAGCATTTGTGGCAGCTGTTTTAGGTAAGTACCGAATGTTGCAAAGGTTTGCCCACGGTGCTATTTGGATGAACGGCATGGTGGACGGTAAACTTTTGCAACTGATGGCACATACGTATTTGAGTGTATGTGTATGTATGTGTGCATGTAAAGGACTTAGAGACGACAAAAAGAAAGGGAGTAAAATTTTCACTCACCATAGATGCTGGAAGCTCTCCACTCAAAGTATGACAATACTGTGCGATCAACTGGTGTTCATCTTCACTCCTAAAACAAAATGACAAAAAAAAGTGTACCAGCGCACATTTATACTATGCCTCATTTTTCAAGCGACACTGCTGTCACGCGAAAGAGGCAGCTCTCAGTGCACAGCTCGTCATTCAGTGAAGCCAACCTACGTGCCGGAAGCCTAGCGGCGGCCCTCGCCTGGTGTGCTTTGCTCACTTCGCTGCCGTAGGCATTGCGGAAACCAATTGTACCTTAACTTTAATGACCAATTATTTTATTTATAGTGCACTGGTAACAAGATCAGACCTCCTATCACAGCCAGTGGCTAGTTTCAAGCACCGTCTGCTGCGGCTTCAATTTGAGCAGGCTAAGCTCAGCGATGCAATGCAAGCGGTGTGCTGCGGGCATGCCAGCAGGCATGTCACTACAAGAAACAGTAACTAGCATGGTTGCAGTGTATTCCTGCTTCTGGTTTACACATAAGCTTATCTACTGCCATTTTTATACAATGAATTATATATATCGAACTATTTCATGATCCCCTTCAGGTCTGATAATAAGAGATTGACTGTATTGCTTCCTTTGCGATTTGGATGTTCCTGCATTCAAACATTACAAACATGCTTGTCATTTCCATGGTAATGAAATGTACTGCACTAACAAACAAGATCACGAAAGAATAAGAACACTGGTGAGAAAAACTTACGAGTCAGGAGTAGAGTTACTTCTTGTCCTAAGTTCAACGTCTGTATACCTATAAAAATAAATGCGCAAATAATTAAAAATTTCCCAAATAATAATATTCTCATAATGCATAGGACATAGAACTTAGTTACAACTCAATTTCACGAACCAGAGTATCGACTGCCATAAATGAAAAAAAAAATGTCAAAGCTAAAAACAATTTCTCGGGGGCTTCAACGTGCCTGTTTGCGTATTGGTCTAGGCGAGAATGCATATCCTGTGAAGACAGCGTGTGCTGTGGTGATGGAGCGGGGCTCTCGAGGTCATCCCCTTCCAGGACAGTCTGTACAGGCAGGTAGCCGACTCGAGGGTGCTTCTTGAAGTAGCGTTTTGACTTGAACTTGTTCTTCATGATCTTTGTGAAATCCCTCACATCCTCGCCTGACGTTGTCTGGTGATGAAAGAAGGAACATGGTTCATCATCATCATCACAAGCACCACCATCATCACCAGCTCAATTAGATCCATTCAGGACAAAGTTCTCCCCCACTGACCTCCAGTTAGTCCTGTCCTGCACCAGTCAAGGTCATTTGGTTTGGGCTGTAGTACATCTTTTTAATTCGGACAGCGTTATGAAGCTAAAATGCCATACATAGTTGTCTTCAGAAGGCCTTCAACTCTCATAATGTAAAAGAGCATCAATTTGAAAAGCAGACTGAGTGAAAAAGTTCAATGCTAAATTTTTGAGGTAGGTACAAAATTTACACTTTTCATGAAACATACAAAAGTAAGTTAAATTATGATTGATGCAAAATCATGCCTTTATGAAACATGCTTACATTAAAGCATGTCAGTCAATAACACAGAATGCATATTTAAGTAGAATCTCAACAGTACGAATACAGCTGATATGAATGAATTTGTAGAACTTCCTGGCCAGAGTGCACTCTGTACAATGTTGCAGAAATTCAGATGTTCCCAACATCTCCCACACCACTACGGATAACACAAAAGCACGAGCTGCGACCACACCCTTGAGCAATAATATGCTGTCCGTATATTAGCGATGCTGCGATGACTATTAGCACTCTACGTACTGGAACAGTGTGCTGCGGCTGCGTGGCTGTAAATAATTCTCATCACCCGTAAACAGATCTTCGCGAATGCGATCTTCATGAATGCATTCCCCATGCTTCTGCATGCATGATACGTGTTTCTGCATTCTTCTGTTTTAGATGATACAAAATGCTGGATTATAGCATAACCCATAGGATCTTGTAAACCAGCGAAACGGCTCGAAGCCATAGGATCTGTACCCGCAAGATTCTCGTGGCAGAGTCTACTGTATATACCTGAGTAAGGGCAGCACTTTTTCCACGGTTTTAAAGGGGTGTGGCCCTTGCACAGGACCGGCATTTTTCCGTAAAACTGTTCCGCATACAGTGGAGCCCCGATTGTGCATCAAGTTTCTATGCCACAACACACACTTTCGTGATTAATTAGTGCAGTACTGGAGAATCCTTCAAATACATAATGGACTGAAAATATGGATGCAAGGACGCGTGCCCAACAACCAGTGCAAATTAACCGCATAAAGTAAAACAGCTGGTTACATCACTTTACTGGCAAATATCGTGATTTTAAGCCAAGATACTCCAAAGATCTGGCACTCGACTGAGAGAAATGATGCCTTGGCCAACGGTTCAAAGTAGCACGCCCCATGTGCGACACATGGCCGTCAGTGCCAGGTGGCGTTCATCTGGACTAATTTTCCGTGCGCTTGACTGTCGAAGGCCTTGCGGAAATCAAATATACGTTCATTTTAATGAGGTTATTGTGTAATGGTAAACTGGTAACAAAGATCAACCTTCAATAGTAAACTGTGAGTAGATTCAACGCACTATGATGCCCGCCCGATCCTGGTGGGTCACCGCACGGAAACGTGTCGCTAGCATGGGTACTCCCCATTTTAGATTTCTTTTGCACACCGCAATGTTTTGTCTTTTCTGGTGTAAACACCAGGCACACAGAATGAGTTACCAGCACTGAGGCACCATGTGTTCGTGGTTCCAGGCAGAGTGCAACACAAGGGACGATGCGCGCATGGTCATACCTAGTGGAGTGTTGCAGGCAGTTATGTATCGTCTATCAGCTACCAGTGTAACGTACCATGCAGACAAAATAATGCACACATGAAGCAATTCTTTTCGTTGACTTTTTTGTTTTTTAACTAAAGGCTGCCAAGTTGGGGGTGTGGTCCTTACATGAGTATATAAGTATAAAGATTCCATTGTGTAGATTCTACTGTGAGGGCAGAAAATCACAACTCACCGTAGTACAGTACTCTTGCATTGGATGCGTAACTTTATGGTTCTTTGTTTTCCTTCCAGAGAAGAAACAGCTCTGGCAGAGGTCTACATTGAAGCACTTGAGGCATCGGTATCTGAAAAAACAAGTTTTTGCAGATAAATTAAAAAAAACTTTTGCCACACTTGCAATAACGCTAATAGACCTCAGCCTTTGGTTACACAAAATACACAAATAATATTACAACTAGTAAATAAAGTAACAAGCATATCAGAGGGATCTAAAGCGTCAAATACAGTAAAAGTTCGTTAATTTGACCCCCATTAATTAAGATAATTCAAATTTCTGGCTCAGTCCCGGCTAATGCCCATGCAAGTCTATGTCATCGGATGCTCACTAATTCGGATGCTACGTTGCATGCACCTGTTAATTCCACTGGCTCCCGAAGGGAAGCCGCGTCCAGGTATGACTGGCACGGCAAAAAGTCATTGAAATAGTCCTACTCATAACCTGAGTTCCATGCTGCATCGTAGCCCGTGCAATTCTTATGTGTGCATGATGGCAGGTGTGATGATGAATGGAAGGCCCTGTCTCTGAGAACAGTCCAATCGCTTAGTTTCAGTTTAATTTTTGCTGAGCTCCGCACCAGCCTGCAGCGATGGCAGATCAACCAGCCAGCATTTACCAGCCAATCTAACCCAACTGAGCACTGCATCTGTGTTTTCTTTTCCCATTTTTTTTTTCCCCGCTTCAACGTCACCAAGTCATTTCCTTCGCTTCTGCCTGCATGCTTCTGTTCTTCCAGTATGCAGAAACTGCACGCTTGTCACGTGCCGTTTGCTGCTTGCACGGTGAAGCTTCACCGAGTTACAGTGAAGGATGTGGGAGGCCCATACGATTTTGAAGCAGTTCTGCTTCGATGCTCCTAAGAGCATGCACATAATGAAGCATTGATGGAAATCTGTAAGACAGTTATTGCTGCGCTGTTCTCATCTTAAAGTCAGGCAACCACTGCCATTTTTTCACCAATAAATTTCCCGTGATGCAAGCAGCTCTTGACAATTTCTTCAAGATGATTTGATGATTCGAAGTTTCGGGTAATTTGAACATTTTTCCCAGTCCCTTGAAGTTCGAATTAACGAGATTTTACGGCATAACGTATTTGCCAAACTCTGTTCTGTTTTGATGAGTATGGAAAGATGGAAAGTGGCAACAAATTTCTTGTGTTCCTTAGACAAACTTACTACCACAAAGACAATTCTTGTAATCAATGTTGTTGGCGTTACCAAAAAAAAGTAACTAAATACGATACTCATTACACTAAAAAAAAGGAACGTGTTACCACCGTGCGTTAGCAACAAAAAATGTAACGTGTTACTGTTACAGTTACCGAAAAAAGTAACGCACGTTACTTTGCCGTTACTCCATGGCCATCAGTTTTAATCAGTGCGTCTTTGCCTCAAGAACTCACGATAATAATTTTATAAAGTTCATATTTTGCATAAGAATTCTAGCCCAGCAACAATCTTACCCGAAATCCTGATTTAACAAGAATACTTGGCACAAATGTGCAGGCGCTTAGCGATGTTATAGTAGCCTAAAGTTGCCTGTAGAGTTATATGTGATGGCTTCTAACTCCGTGGCACATGGCAAAGCCATTTTCTGAATGTGACATTAAACACAAAATGACACTTCATCATCAATATTAACTTCACAAAGAAAACATCGCTGAACTCTCAACAAATTTAAAGTAATTCTGAAAAATGTGATGTTCCAAAATGGTCGACGTGCTTCTCCTAACAAAATAGGCGCACAAATTGTGCAGCAATCAAGAAATGCTTAAATGGAATAGTTCCGAGAAAATATATTTGCGCACATAAACAATTCTGTTTACACTTGAACCTCTATAATTACCGCAAAAAATGCGGTAATTATAGAATTCAATAACCAGAAACGTAGCTGCAGCTGCAGATAGAAAGAAGCAAAATTTATTTTTTTGCAAAGTTGATAAAAAGTGCTAGAGTATTGCAGCGACAACTTTCCAGTAACTACAACTCAACTTGCTCTTGAATTTAAGCAACGGCTGTATTTCGAAGCTGTCATCGAACAGCTTGCCTCGCTCCTTAGTGAATAAGTCCACACCTACGCTAAATAGGCGCTCGCCGGATGCATTGGATGGTACTCCTGTATTCACTTTCAGGAAGAGCTGGTGAACGCGCAGAAAGTTTTCCTTCAGCCCACTTAGAGCAAAGTTACGTGGCACCAAAAAGTACTCAGGCAGTTTCTCATGTTCAGTTGGCGACAATGTCGAAAAGCTTTTCCCGAAGAAGTCATCCTCCATTGTGCTGGAGCTGATGCGGGTCGCTGTCCCCCCTAGTCTGGATGTCCGCAAGCCCAGTAACTAGCAACGTGACACCTCACATTATTGGAAAATGTTAACGTAAGTATGTTACCCGTTACAGCTCTGAAATGGTAACTAGTACGTTACTAAAATACCGAAAAAAGTAACGCGTTACTGGTAACACCGTTACTTGTAACGCGTTACCGCCGACACTGCTTGTAATCTGATACCCCTTTCGCACTGTCATTTTGAAGGCCCTCAAACCAATATTCTGTTCATTCAAAGGCCAATACTGCGCTGTTACATGGGTGGCTCCGATGTCCATTGAGTCAATAGTCTAATGAGCCAAATATAAAACTGCTAAACTCAATAGAGATTTCAATGGCCTTTGAACAGCAGCTGCATGCACTTTCGGACATGAAGCGCTTGCAGAAAAATGCTGGGGAATAAAATCAGAGCAATATCATCACTGAAAAATATGGAATTTCAATATAATACCTCATTTCGCAGAAAGAAAGGCAGGCTGGGTGAGAAAACACTGTAGCAAGCGCAATATTATTGTTGCCAACGATGCAAGAACAACCAACACCAGCTTCCTCAAAGGTGCATGAATGCTACTACAACTTGTATAAGACAACAAAGTTTGTTGCAAAGTTTGTTGCAAAAGTGGTCAATATTACTGTAACTAAAAAGCATTTTGTTTTTAACCATTTCTGTTTTATTTTCTGGTTGATTGTTAGCATGCCTGCAAAATTACTGGCAATGGTGGTGCCAAACACCTTGGTCTGAGATGACAGAATCTCTCGACAGCAATTGAATTTATCATTTAGCAGTGGCATAACTCCATCAAGTTCTATAGCGACTGAGCACATTGAAAGCTCTGGACTCAATGGACATTGAAAGTACCTGTGTACCAGGGGTATTACTTGCTTCCAGCACTCTGGCTTGAAATAATCATGAGCGTAAGAACCATGGCTCATTTCTACAATTATTGTGTTAATGATGCTGAAAACATATGAGCACCACACAGGAAGTAAACTTTTGGTATTACAGGGCATGAAACCTAAATTTGAAGAATACCTAAATGACTTCCTCTCTCTTCAGTGTGTTAAAAAAAAAGAAGACAAAACTGAAAATGGCAACAGGCAATGGAAATGGACAGAGAAAAACGAGCTTAGCAGCTCACAAGCAGTTTTTCCACCCACCTGAACCCTACTATGGGGTACTGCTTGCAACCGTTGCACTTGGCTTGGTGACGTGCCGTCTCAGCAGCGGCCAGACGATGAAGCACGGGGAGCCAGACCAGGCTCTGGGGCTCTTGCAAGAGCCAGTTGAGGAAATGCGATGCCTGGATCTCACGCCTTCCAGCCGGCACTGCCATCTCGAAGCAGCTCCGAACGCTGGGCTCAATGTTGGAGCCACCAAACGCCGCAATCTCTCCCAGAAGCCTTGGAATTTGCACGCAGTCATGCAGCAGCAGCCCCAGCTGGCGCTCGTCGGCACAGCCGTTGGAATCCGCAATGAGCCGAAACAGATCTGCGCATTGCAAAAGTCCAGTCAGTGGTTGCAGGCTGTTGCTTAAATATTACTTTGAAAATATATTTACAAAAAGCTACAATCTAAGACAACTGCTTACACTGACTTCCTATCTTTTATATGTATCAACTCTATGTTCCTGCTCAGTTATTCAACTGCCCTAATTTATGCAGCCATTGACGACCACCAATATGTAGGTGACAATATTTGTCACTACTGCTGTCAACTAGCTTCAATTTTTCAATGTCTACTTAACATACTCTTGAACACCTGTATAAATTAATTCATCATATTCCTAGTAATAATACATGCACTTTGTGAGATACAACAATGCCTGAAAAGTTGCACAAGGCACTACATCAGCAACACTCAATGGCAATGACAGGTGTCACAGCAAAACAAACATCTTGTCATTATGTTCACCCCCGAATGGGCACACAGGTACTTTGCTTCGCAGTGAGCTCATGCAGAGGCCGGGGCAGTAAATTTGGTCTTCACATAGACAGCCATTCATTGATTACTGCTTTTTGTGGTGCCTATAATTTTTTAGGTTATCAATGTGCAAAAAATGGGCATGTTAGTGAGGCTGCTCCCACATTTCTTAGGTCTAGTGCATTTATGTCATACATCTGAGAACAAGGACCTCGTTATGAGCCTGGCATTTGGAAGTGAAAACCAGTTTTACAAAATAATGCCGCAATTTGTCACTTAAAAGCAGACATAACATTTGGGATCAAACAGCTTCTGTCAGCATATCATGTTTTGCACATTAATAAGTGTGCAAGGGCTAGGCAGAAATTCCCAAGAGTAATGCAACCATTTCTTATGTTAGCGGGAAAAGCCAGAGAGGCAGGAAAGCACAGCTCAGACTTTATTCGATAGGTACGTACAAGATAGCAAATGAGTAGCAGCATGCCCAACGATGTGATCCTCCATCAAATGTGTTATTAAACAGAACATGGCATTCTTCACCAGCCACTGACACTTGCAGTATATGTGGGTGTCAAGGCTAAAGGTGCACAAAATGAACGCTAAGCTCACTTCCACCTCAGCACAGATTCTTTTAGCTGTTTATACACTGGTTGTTGGAAATAGTTTGAAGAGAGCTCACTGCTTCGTGGAAAGGCATGCTGCCCTTTTTTCTATGTGAAAATTGGACTAATTAGCTATATAAATTATCAATCAGTAGCTGTTCTTAATCCAGTGAAAGTGATAACTTTCTGTGTCATGCACATACAACAGGGCAAGCCTATTTGTGTAAACTGTGTATATTTATAGGAAACAAAACACCTGCTTATAATTTTTACAACTGCAAAATGTGGTGCGACCAGTGTGACTGCAGCTGCTTGAACCAAAGAACATCTAAGCGAGTAAAAGAAGAAAAAAATGCAACTGTGAATGCACAGTACTCACATCTAAACTTGTCTTCCAAATTTCCCTTGCACAGCAGAATGATCCCCACTTTAAAGGACAGAATCCTAATGTACCCTGTCCTTGTAGCCCTGAAATAAAAAAATAATTAGCTATTTAACTCACTGGAATCTCTGTTCACCTCAAAAGAGGTCAAACTGACTGTGGTTAACATAACGTTTTTTCACAGTGCTGTCATGAAGCACACATTATATATACAAACAGTAGCCGAGAAAAAGCTTTGGGCAATACTGAATTAGTATTTTAAGCTTCTCCTGCAATAACTTTTTACTGACAAGTGACTGCAATTCAGCCTGGAGATCAAGTACAGTTAAAAGAATCTTAAACAAGAGGATAAAAGATAAAATGGACAGAGTGATAATATCATGACATGCAGATGACAAGCACAAAAATGACACAGAACTGCAGGGTAAGCAGCAGCAGCAGAAAAAAAAAAAAATTTCTGAGTAGGGCAGCACGGATACACATATAAGACATTCACATTTTTTTAAAAAAGCAGAAAGAGGTCATATGCTGATTTTCTATAACAAGTAGCTCGTTTGACATGAACCAGCCAACCTGGGCTCATTGCATCTGCCATTCTTGCGCAGAAAGAGACAAGAGAGCCACTGCACAAAACACAGAAAAAAATAAATAAAAATAAAAAGGAACAGAAAGAAAATGTTTGACATTAGGGAACGAATTAAGTTTCAAATTAATTGCTTCACATTCAGAGGTCGCCCGGTGTACCTCACTTACGGTTATGCATGCTTGTAACTGCAATATATTCAGCTTTGGATATAGGTGGTCTCAGTGTGGTGCTTGAGCTTTACCAGCCAGGCACAATTAGATGCGATAAACCAGACCTCATACCCGAATGCACAACGTGGTTAACAAATAAATTCCACTATAAAGTTGAGGCAATTGAGCTGCTTGACATAACGTTCCACTTCTTGCATTGGCTGCCTCATAAATGTGCACCCATTCTTCAGCTCCAAGGTCAAGCTACCTTCACTGGCTGCTTGCCCTAATCAGACAATCTAGACATCTACCGTCCAACTGATTGATCGATCGATCGATTGATTGGTTGATTGATAGATATAGCAGATACAGCACATCAAATATGGATGAATCATAAGATGGAAAACAGAAAGATTCAAATACAAAAGACTTCAAATGCGTGCGGGGAAAAAAATGCCACTGATATTAACCAAACAGACACCATCCAAAAGTCAGCAATGGCAGGAACGCACGTGTCATAGAGGTTGAGCAGCCAGTTGAGGCACAGGTCGATGCAGAGCGGCCCTTTCACCAAATTGGAATGTTCTTGGGCCACTCCTTCATAGATTGTTGATAAACAGGTAATCATCTCTGGAACGCTTATCAATTTGTCATTCTGAGCTCGTAGCCCGTGCTGGTCGAATGCATTGATGGCATTGTTCATGAAGACCAGGTCCACTGAAATCAGAAAACATTAACAACGTGCTAGAACTGCTGACAAAAATGCAAAATCATGAGTTGCAGCAAAAACATTGAACAAGGAGAGGGGCAGAAAATAAAAAAGTCCATATCACTGATGACAACAAAGCACATGCCATTGAAATGTAGCTTTAGCTTCATATATGCAAGTTTTAAAAAAAACATATAAATGAGCAATTTACGGAACACAATGCAATGGTTTTCCAGAATGCAAAGAGGTAGAGAGGGATTTGGTCCTTCTTTATGACAGCAACATAATTTTTGAAATTTGCACTTGGATGAAAATAATAGTACTGTTCACTTATTCTTATGAATGCTCCCAGCTGAACAATGCTAGTGAGCTTCACAAGCTAGTCAGAAGTAAATGACTGGAATGGAGCACCTTGAAAAGCTTTCAAACAATGTGAGGCTTATTTGAAAAGAAGGCCAAATATAACAGACACATCACTTACGGCAGAGGTTTTTCTGTATGGTTCTGATTTTCATTGATGTTCTATATGCAGAGTACCGAACGTCATTAAATTCAGCTGAAAACAATAAAGAATGTAGACATCAAACATTTTGTGCAGAGAGAGAGAGAGAGAGAAAGCACCAGAACACAGGCGTGTGTCCTCCTGCTTCTGGTGCCAAGAAATATTTGAAGCTTCCCTTACCAAGAGAATCCATCAGTTCCAACATTCGGGGGTGATCCCAATGTGTGGTTTCAGAAACATGGCTGCAGAAAAATCAAAAGATCAGATGTGCCGAAACATTTCGCGGCCAAGAGAGCAGTTATTATTTGATTAAAGCAAAACTTTCTACCTTCAAAAGTTTCATCACGTCATGCAAAGTGAAAAAATTCCTTACTTGATGTAATAAGGCACTTTGTTTCCTGCCACAGCTCTTTCCCATGGCTGCTCCACAGAGGCTAGAAAAAATTTTGAACAACAGGGTTAGGAGCCAGCAACAATCCATATAGCTTATTAAGTTTGCCTGTTAGAACATAAACAAACACGGCAATTGTGCAAGTGTACTGCTTCACAATACATACCATAAACCAGAGCAATGCTAGTTTTCTAACTCAGTCATTTCTAGCTCAGAAATTCTGAGGGTCTCTGAATGCTGGGCCCTATGGAGTATGGACCCATGGCTCAGTCAAGAGAATGCTGTCTTGGAACCAAAAGGTGAATGGTTTAGTGCTAAGCTCAAAAAGAGCATGGTTTTCTTTGCATTACTGCCTGGCTACCAATAATGAACTGCTTTCAGGCAAGAGCTGCTAGATGTCCATACAGAGTGGTGGTACTTTGGGAAGCTCTAGAAACACTTGCCTGAAACATGCTTTGCTCGGCGTGTAAGCACTTACGTTCAGTTCATCAACCACCAAATCAGAAGTGCTCGTCAATAAGATTAAAATGAACAGCGCGCACCATTGAGGAACTGCTGTTGCTGTGAGCCCTGATCAAGCAGGGAGTTCTCGAGCTGTCGACGGCGCTCGTCGATGGCCACCTGCAGGAGACGCCAGCGACTGCTAAGCTCATCCAGCCGATTCAGGTTTCCCTGGGACAGCAGAACACCACAGCTTGTGATAGCACCAGCCGCTTCATTCAGCGATTCCACCTGCAGCTGCAGCGGAGCAAGCCGGTCCCGAAACGCCTGCAGACATTGAGGAAGTGAGAGAGAGAGAGAGAGAGAGAGAGGGGGGGGGGGGGGGGGGAAGCAGCAGTTAGCTGTGGCAATCCTGGCCCTCGGAAAAACACAAGTGCGAACCAAAATACTGGCTGGAGGAAACATGGCAGGTTACGAAGACAGGTGCACTGCCCTGATAAATGAAGTTAAAAGCGCAGAGTTTATAAAAGGGAAGCTAATGTATGCCCCGCAAATAGTAACCTGTGCCACATGGATCATCAGCGAACAACTTCTACTAGTCATCGTGTTAAAGAATGAATGATTTCAAATGTTCTCTTCTGTTGTTACTCATGCAGAATTTATTGCAATAGAAGGATATGTCTGAAAGCTTTATAATCTTGCTAATAACCTTTGTGTCTGTGAAAGGAGGACTGTAATGCTGATCCTTTAATTACGATATGCCAAACTTTATGACCTGCCCACTGTCACAAAGGGGACAAACTTACCTTTTATTAAACTGAGTATTTCTGGTATACAGCACTGGAAAAAAACACCCACTCACCCTTAATTCATCAATCTGGCCTGCGAGCTGGTCAAGCAAGAATTCAGATACAGGCGTCCACTGAGCTTTTGCATTTTCAGCAACCTGAAGTCGAGCACTAAGGTCGTCCATGGCTCTTTGTAGGGACTGCATTTTCTGTAAACAGAATCGGATGGTTAATCCTCTGACATGTATTTAGTGGTCATCATAGCAGTGGCAGCTTTTTTAAAAAAATAGAGGCAGCTGGAGCAAAACAGAAGCAACAAAATTGCACTTAGTCCAAGGCAAAACAACCGACACACGTGGTTTTACCTTGTCCCAAAATAAAAACCTAATAAATTAGCGTTCGGCCAAAGGTGTATAAATAGCAAAGCACAATCTACTTCTCAAATGCCGCAGTTCTACAAGTTTCAATACCTGAGAACAAAAGAAAAAGATTATACACAATCAAATTCACTGATGTCAAGAAATCTAAGGAATTAGTATTATACAGCCTCCTGCCCTTTTCTAGCAATATTTGAAAAAAAAAATTATAAAAGAAAGCAAAAATTAACCAAGTAGAAAGACGGGGTACTTTTGCAGACAATAAAATCAGAACTAAAGAAGCAGTATGATGTTAAGCAAATCTGCAGAGAAGAAAGAGCGGTCAGGAGAGCTTACATGAAGAACATCATCCAGCCTCATCTGTCTTTGGTCAGTGTGGCTCAGGAAACCATTCCACTTATCGGCCAGTTTCTTCACTTCTCGCCGAATGCTGCGTGTGATTTCTCTAGCCTGTTCATCAGCACTTCTGTAGCCTCTGCTGTCATCATACTCTTTGGCTGAAAAGCAAAAATAATTCATAATTCAATCCGTGAAATACTTTACTTATGTTAGTGCCCGGTTCCCTGCAGCATATACTTTTTACCAAGTTATGTCAGGTTGGCTGAACCTTCCTCTCAAGCTATGAATGACGGTGCATGTGAATTTGCATCATCACGGTCACTGAGATGAGACTCTCTCAACTGTAAATTTGCAACGCATTCTACATATTACAAATGACCAAAGAAAATGAAAAGAAAAAAAACACAATGTTTAATAGCTTCAAAAAAGAATGCACAAAAAAATCATTTTGATTACACAGGAGAGTACAGTCCGACAATGAATAGAGGAAATGATAATGAGGCATACATACATACATTGTTTTAACAAACGAAGTGTTTCCATTTATAATTTTTTTTGCTACTGACAATTAAGGCGGCCAAAAGAAAATTAACAAACTGACCTTCAGAATCACTTGTGTCAGAGAGGGGTGGTTCTCTCGCAATGTACTGGCGGCCAGCAAGCAGGCTGCTCTCAATGATCGGTCGTTTGTCATCCACAGCTCTTCGGAAAGCTCGATGGTCTTCCTGTTGTTTCACAATGGTGGCCACATCCCCGCCAATTGCTGGCTGAGCCGACAGCTCCGTCTCCTTTTTGATCACCCACTCCGTCAGCTCGCGTAGCGATAGCAGCAGCTGGTTCCAATGCTCAGCATTGCTTTCAAGCCGATTTCTGATGCAAGAAGGCATAAGGCAAAAATGCACGTCTTAGCACAAAGCCAGGCAATCGCAACTATGCAAGAAAGTTCAAGACAATACAAGATGATTGCTTTCCATGTTTGCGCAGCTTCCAGCCTTCCTTTCCAATTGCTTTCCATGTTTGCGCAGCTTCCAGCCTTCCTTTCCAAACATATATAGATATACACACAGCACTTTCTAAAATCTTTATTTCTTCGTTTTGGATTGTTATAGTAAGTAGCAATATCCTACCTATGCCAGCCACAGCTACCATAAATTCACACCCCACAGTTTCACTAATCAAATCTCTTTGCCAGAATTTCTGCTATGCCCTGCTACATACCAGGTTCCATTCTGAAACTCAAGAGGCTATTGGATATCTGTTCTCCACATTACATGTCCCGTCCATATCCATTTCTTACTGATTTCAGTTGAGCTAGGATAACAGTAACTCAAGCTTGTGTGCTAAAACAAGCTGCTCTCTCCTTTTTTTCTTCTCATTCGATATATTTGTACCTGGTGTATAGAGCTGAAAATGCAGGCGTTTTGATGCATACTGAAATATGCTCGATTATTTAACCTTACTAGGGTCAGTCTACTATATCACTTGAATAGGCATACTGAAATATCCTTGATTATTTAACCTTACTAGGGTTTGTCTACTATATCACTTGTATAACCACTTCGAAGCTTGATACCAAAAATACTTAATAAGCACGGCTCCTTTCATTGACATGACTGTCAATAAAGCTCTTTTAGTTGAAATAAGAGGCAGTGTGTCCATGTCAAGTAAGCAGTATTGCTAGGAATCAGCACTGCAAGGTGTTTTCCATAAAAATACATTCTAAGCAGCAAGCCTTGAAGAGGCAGCAAAAGAACAAACACTATGCACCTTGTGATCAGAACATTTCAATAAGATTAATGAAACTCTCTAAGTGTGCTGCCAAGAGACCATAAAATAAAAATCTATCTCATAAAGTCATGAAATGGTCTAATTAAATGAATTCTTGATCAAGACACTAAAATGTATAGGTGAATGCCTCAAAACATATACAAGTCAAGCATGAAGACAACTGCAAATTTATGCATGCATGTACAGTGCCAGCAAAGAAGTTCAGCAGTAAGGAAAAATTCGCGAGAAAAGTCAACAGCAACATACCGCAAAGACACTGTCCTCATTCGCAGGTTATTCCAGCGGCTGTTCATCTCATCAAGTTTTCGGCGAAGATGGTGCGCGTCATCAGGTCTGTTCATCGACTGCAGCACATGAGAGCTGCGCTCATTGATGGTCAGGTGCAGGTCTCGCTGTGTGTCTATCTCCCGCTGCAACTCCTGAAAGAAGTCAAGGAAAAGCAGGAATTTAGGAAGCGCATTCAGTCTACCAAAGCACCAAATTAAGCATTCAAAACAAAATCAATTTTTTAAACAAAAAAAAGCAAGACAACACAAATACACCAGGTCGCAAGAATGATGGTATCTTCGACACTACAGAAGATGACCAGCTGTTTTACTACTGCTTCTTCCTAGGGATCTTTGAGATCAATCAATCTAGCAGTTACATCAATGTAGGATGCCTCCAGAATGATGCTCTGCAATGCAAAAGTTAGAAATAAAAGCAGCAAACAAAAGCAAAAAATGTTGGCCACTTTTAGAATTTCAATGAGGTGCGAAGCTACAAATAAGTGGCTGTATTGCCCAGGCACCGACCCTTTTATTGTATTTCATAGGGAGGTCAATTTTTGTGCATTCATGCACCAAAAGACATGTCTTTAGCACTCCCAACCTGCTCTTTTCTATCTCACCCTCCTTATGAATTGGGCACATTTACTGGACTGTACTATGGTTGCTTTAAGTTTTTGTTCTGCATACGCATGCAAAAAAAAAAAAAGAATTCACAGAACAGATTATGCAATTCCACTGAGGCGCTTAATGAGTAAAGAGAATTTCTCATACTTTCCAGCCGTAAAGGAAACTAGCCTGCCCATATTTCTGCGTGCAAGTATGAGCACATTAACACAAGAAATGCCAGCACAGCTGGACGTGGCCATAAAGCTTAATTATCCTGGAAACGCATAATTTTCAATTACCCCACGCCAGAATACGACCCTCAGGTCCCTAAAGATGGCCGCAGCACAACAAGCAAGCAAGCGAAGCAAGCAACCGAACAAACAAAACACGGCTAGAGCTCTGAACATCGTGCACCGCCACAACGCTTGCGAGCGTGCAAGGAAGCCGACCTCGCAATGCACAAGCGAGACTGACCACCTGACACTTCGGGAGTCAATACAATTGCTGAAAGATCACACCACGCCGCGTGAGATACAGACCCAGACGAAAATACATCGAACCCGTCAATCAAGCGCCTGAAAGACTTGAAAGACTGAAGTCCCTGCACTTTAGACCTTCCGAAGTAGGCTCCCTTCACATCGCCAATCCCTTCACCAGGGCGGCGCGGCCTACAGATGAAGCGAGGCTCTGCCAAGCTCGCTGAGCAGGTGCGTGAAGGCAGCGCAGTGCATAAACTTCTTCCACAAAGACGGGCCGCGACACCACGGACAACGGGTTAAGGCTGTGCAGAGAAGCCCCCTTTCGGAATATTGCGAAAAAAAAAGCGAACAAACCTTTTTTTCAAAACAGCTTACGCAAGGTTCGCAAAACAGAGAGTTACCAACAAACGGCAGATCAAGTGACGCTACACTATTTGCAGCGTAGCTATAGCGCTATCAAGCTAGGGTAAAGCGAATCGTCCAAGAAGAACGAGAGAAAGAGGTGTTATAGTGGAGGGCTCCGGAATAATTTCTACCACCTGGGGGTCTTTAACCTGCTCTCGCATCGCACAGTACACAGGCGTCTTCGCGTTTCACCCCCATCGAAACGCGGCCGGGTTCGAACCAGGGAACGCCAGCTCAGTAGCCGAGCGCCCTTTTCTTTTCCTTGTTTTGCTTTTTTTTTCGCGTTCTCAGTGTCTATATGCGGCAGATATGCCATCGTTCGCAACACACAACGCAATGCTACGTTCACAGCACACCAGACGAAACGGGAAAGACGCATGTCCAGACTGAGAGGGGATTATGGTTTATAGGGGTTTAACATCCCAAAGCGAGTCGGGCTATGAGGGACGCCGGCGTGAAAGGCTCCGGAAATTTCGACCACCTGGGGTTCTTTAACGTGCACTGACATCGCACAGTACACGGGCCTCTAGAATTTCGCCTCCATCGAAAATCGACCGCCGCGGCGGGGATCGAGCCCGGGCACTCCGGATCGGTAGCCGAGCGCCGTAACCACTGAGCCACCGCGGCGGCGATTGAGAGGTGAGATAGCCGAAAAGCGGGTGCTTAAAAAGCGCCTCAGCATCAATAGAACACGAGCGCGCGCGCGCAGATATCATGAATAATAGACGAACGTACGAGCTCGCTTTCTTACACGGGCGCCACCATGTAGCAGTCGTTTCTCGAAACACAGCGTCGAATCGTCGGAGCCACCAAAACGCCGCTCGATATTCCCTCACAGAACCTCAGCACACAGCGCGCTGATTCAACTATAGCAGCGGTGCACGTTTCAGAGCCACATCGGTGCTCGTAAAAATGAAAACGGAGACCGTTCTTCACATTTTTATCGCAATAAAGAAAGGCGGAGAACAGCCATGAAAAGGCACGAAAACAATGATCACTTCCGCAAGACTATATATATACCGAAACGTATACACGCTATACACTGAGAGAGTGGATTTACGCCCGACACTTGCAGCAGGCGCGCTTTCGAGAACCTGCAGAGAGAGAGAGAAACAAAGCAGAAAAGGTAGATGGGGAGGTAAAATAAACGCCGGAGAACATCGCGGGAAAGACCGGCATAAGATTGCACGCGGAAGAGACGGCGCTAGAAGAGCAAGCACGCGCATGGGGGGCGAATGAACGCGGCAACCATGATGCAGGGAGGGGTGTGAGAGCCACGTTAAGGGAACAGCCTCCGCGCTGTATCCAACGCCATCAAGACGTACACATTGCGCCGCACGCGAAAGACCTCAGCGAAGCACGCGCGGGCCCGCGCACATAAAAGAATGGCGGCAAACAAGCGCGAATACGTGTATCTGAAAAGGTGAACGCCTCGCGGATGCGCTTTTCGTGAAGAGAGAATTGAAGAGAGAGGAAGGAGACGACATTCCGAGACGGCGCTTTTATCTTCGTTTTTCACCTGCGCGAAGCCTCATCACAGAGTGAACGAAGAGGCAAATAAAAACAGGAAGGAAGAAGACGGAGCTCAAAAAAAAAAAAAAGCCTGGAGTAAGCAATGAATAAACGCACCAGGAGCGCCCGTTCCACAAAGAGCGGAGAAACCTGGAGCCGCGCGTTAAATTAAAGGGAGGGGAAGCTTAGATAGTGTACGAGAAAACAGCGCGCGGGAGGGAGGCCGTTAAAAAGAAAAAAAAACAAGAAAACGACTGACAAACGGCATTTTTTACTCGAGTTCCGAGTCCGTGCGAAGTAAAAACGCATCCTTCCTTGGTGCAACGGGAACAAAGGTATGCCCCCATTGTTTCAGTGAGCGGACTTCACGAAGGAGCGCACGACGAATTAAAAAAAGAGGGAGATAACGATAACGTAACGTGGAGGACCCATGGCGTTACACAGCGACGACCCTCTTTTTTTTTTCCTCCTCGGCGATTTAGTTGCATTTTTACTTAACGCCCGCACACCTCGCACTAAATCCCTCTGCGCGATAACAACGACGAATGCGGGGGAGAAAAAAAAAATCTGGGAAGAAGAATTATCGTTAGCGAAACTTGAGAGCCAGACCGGAAGAACAAGGAAGGTGTCGACGCTCCTTTGAGGCGTTCTTTGACGACGCCGCTCAAAGGGCACGCAACTTGACGCTAACCAAGAACGCTCGGGTGGTAATCATCACGGCCAAGGAGCCAGCCTTGAAGGCATGACAGGAGCGAACACGAAAAAGAAGCGAAATGAGACAGGAAACAAAAGGAGTTTTGAAAAGGAAACGAGAGAACAACGGAGGGGATTAAAAAAAAAAAGTGGTAGGGTTTCAACGTAGTTAAAGCGAGAAGACGTGCGAAAGCATGTGTTAAGCCTGGCTGGCTCATGGTGTTGCTTCGCGGGGTCGTCGGCGCGTCTAGCGACGATATATTGTGCTCAGGTTAAGCTCCGATCGAACTTAAGTTGATCAGATCTGTTCGCACCGCAGATAGAAGTTGATGAAGACGACGATGTGCAATGCACAGGGGGAGGGTGTGTTGCAGTTCCAATTTCTATTTATGAACCGTTCGAGATAAGTATGGAGGAATTTTTCTCCTGTTTGGATGTGCACCAAACTCTGGCCAATCCCCCACCATGGGTATACGTGCCATGCTTGAGAGGCAACAAAACAACAACACGAGGCGTGACCAACTGCGGCGATAGCATAGTGTTCTCGTGCACGGGGCAGCGAAGCTGATCTGTTCGCAGCGCCTTTCCGAGCTTTGTGGGTAGCAGGTAACAATAGGGGAGAAAATCTGTACCCCCCCCCTTCCCCTCTTTGCACGCCTATGGTCGTAATCGCATCTCTTGGTGAAAAGTCGGGGCGAGTTGCGTTATAAATTTTACTACAGCCAAGTTACTACTCGTATATACGGCATGCCCTGCAGCAAATGTGACCCTTTTCGTGTCCTATTGTCACGTAGTCGAACGTCGAGGGTATTCTCAATCGTGCAGGCTTCTTGCATAAACTCCTCGACTGTTTTTGGCGGCTGGCGGACGAGGCTTGCAAAGAGTTGTTCTTTTACGCCGCGCATTAAAAACTGAACTTTCTTTTCCTCGGTCATCCCGGGATCGGCGCGGCGAAATAGGCGCTTCATCTCCTCGACGTAACTGCGGACGGGCTCATTCGGAAGCTGGATCCTGGACTCGAGGAGTCGTTCGGCTCTTTCTTTCCTCACGACACTGGTGAATACCTTCAATAGTTCTCTCTTGAATAGCTCCCATGTCGTAAGGGACGACTCGTAGTTTTCGTACCACGTGCGTGCGGAGCCATCCAATGAGAAAAAAACGTGTCCAATCTTTGCCGCATCATCCCACTTGTTGAATGACGCCACGCGCTCAAATTGGTCCAACCATTCTTCAGGGTCTTCGCCTAGGGATCCAGTGAAAGTTGGCGGCACCCGCGGCTGCTGCAGTATGATCGGTGTCGACATCTTCGGTGAGGTTGCGGTGCTCGTAGCCGCGTCTTTTCGCTGTCTGGTGCGGTCCGGCAGTTTCCCGAACTCAGGCTCCTCTACCTGGAGACGTCGGCTGGCTCGCTGAGCTGCTGGTTCGTCCTCGGGTGTGAAGCGCTTAGGGCTGGGTTCACGACTTGAAGGGGGCGTCCGGAACATGGAAGTTACCCAGCACCTCCACCAGATGTCACGTAGTGGTGACGGCAGTCGAAGCAGCGATGAAGACGGACGAAAGGGTCTTCTAAAAGAACTGTTTATGGGGCTGACTTGCACCCCAAATGGACTGAATCACTCGGCGGCGGCGAAGCGACAAGCGTGCTCGGCGGTCGTCGAACAGAATGCCCGCCGCTGTCGGCCGTGCTCAATTTAAAGCTGATAGCGAACATTCGAGATAAAGGGCGCAAAGTTACTAGAACATTCCGGAACAACGTAGAATCAGCTTTGCCTGGCTGCGATCAATCGAGATAAATCTAGTCGCGTCTTGCGTCGCAAACAAAGCGATAAGGTGGTGTCGCGGCAGATTTGAAAAACGAACAAACACTGCAAATATTGGCGGCACTATTGTCCGGAACTCAAACGTACTTAGCGCCTGCCCCGCCACTTCGTGTATGTCGTCGCGCAAAACAAAAAAAAAACAGAAAGGCTACGGCTGGATAGGCCAGCTCCTTCTGCACTTTTCTTTTGCCGCTGCTGCGCGCGCGCCTTTCGTCCCCGATGCTGTTGCGGGATATAGAAGCACCGCGCGAGTATAGCATTGACGTAAACCTGCAGTGAGTGAAACCTAAACTGGAGTAAAAATAAGGTACATACAGGAAGGCAAATAACAAACACGCATCATGGTTTTTGTCCAGCGCGAAGGTTAGTTTCGACGACCACAACCTGGAAGCCACGGCGGCTCTAGAACTACGAATAGGAAAATGCGTGGTCACGGTTCTGACATCCGATACATCGCAATCGGTAAACAACATCAATAATAATAATAATAATATTAATAATAATAATAATAATAATAATAATAATAATAATAATAATAATAATAATAATGATAATAATAATAATAATAATAATAAACAAGCCGTAGGAGTTCCCATGTCGTACGGGGGATTCCGATCGCAGCAAACGGAAGAGGTCCGAGAGACTCCGAGACCAGTGCGTGACGAACGAGAGCACAGCGCGCAGAAGACCACGGTGTCAGACGCCCAAGACGATCGACGCACCGCAGCCGTAAAAAAAAAAAAAAAAAAAACAGGAGATCCACGGAGACCGCACTTGTGCCTGCGTGTACACGCACGTACGGTATATTCCCCGCGTGTCCGGCTTGTTCCGCGGACGGCAGCTCTAAATTAAATTTCCCTGTCGCGGCCGCGGCCAGGAGAACAAGAAAAAAAAAAGAAACGAGCCCAGCAAAGAGACACGTACTGCCCAATTTTTCCATCTCCGTCCCTTGCCTTTTCGCCTGCCCGCGCAAGACGACGGCGACCTGCTTCTTCCCCCTTTTTTCCCTTCTCGACCCCCACGTGCGTTCTGCGCCTTCCTTTTTGTCAATCTTCGTTCCGTCTGCTGCTGCTCATCCTACAGCTGCGCGCTCCCGCGGCACGGCCGAGAACAGAGGCAGGCAGCGAACGTGTGTGCGTCTCGAGTTGTGTATGTGCGTCTCCGTTACTCGCTCCAAACGAAGGGCGGACACAAGAAGCACGGCTTCGCCGCACGAAGACGACGACGACAGTTCGCCCGGCAGCACTTGCTCGCTAATGAAAAGAAGCCACTCTCAGAGCGCGGCGCCGTTCTCCTCCGAGATGCGCAGCTCCTCCTCCTCCTCCTCCTACCTACCCCTTTCCCCATTTCCCTTTCTTTCTTCCTCCTCTCCGAGAGCCACTTGTCACAATGGGATTTGGGACGAGAAAGAGAGTAGTGTGTGTGTGCGCGCGCGCAGAAAGAGCGAAGAACGAGATTCGTGGCGAATCGCTGCTGCTGCTCGTCTGCTCCAGCCGCGCGTCGGTCTGGGGCGCTCCTCGCTGGCTCCAGACGACGTCTTCGCTCCATTTTTATTTTTTTTACTTCTCTCGGTTTGCCGGCGTGCTTGACGCGGCCCTATAAGGGGACAGGAAGAATCGCGGCCCTGCTCTGGCGACTGCAAAGACGTCGCGACGCAGCCGGCGACGACATGCACGAAACGATCGGAGACGAAGCCGCGGTGCGCTCGGGGGAAATAAAAGAAAGGAGGCAATGGGGAAGCTCCGCGTTCTGGCGCGGTTCGGGTGTGTCACACCGAAGACGAACCGGAGCCACTCGCGCGCTGGCGGCATATGGTGGCCGGAAAAGGAACCATTAAACCACAAAGTTGTCAAGCCTTTTTTTCTATGCTCCCGATTTTTGCCATGCGGACTAACCGAAACAATTTTTGCTGTTAACCTAAAATGACTGTTTTGGTTCAGGTGTCCGCCGATATGTGAGACAGACACTGCGCCATTTCGTTTCCACAAAAACCAATTTAAATTGAAATTTGAAAGGTCGCGTACAGACGCTTCAACGTACAGACGTACAGATGCCGTCCTGTTTATGTCGATCCCACGGCAATGCGCATTTGCGCTTCACGGTATCAGATAACGCAAGCATAACGGGTACGCCTCCGTACGTCCATCTTGTACACTCCCTTCTTACTCCCATATAGGTGTATTCGTGCTTGCAATGCACGCAACGTTATCTGATCGTAGGTCAGGGGCTGTCTACAAATCACTGCAGATGTCAGATTCCTGACTACACAGCGTCCCGTTATCGGATTCGGGTAAAATGTGCTCGAGTCAGTACGTTCACTAACAGGCAATGGGAAGCACTCATGCTTGAACCGAGTAACGAATTGTAACGCATCAAAGACCAACGAAACGCCAGCTAACACACGATGCCGTGTTAATCAACACACTGCGAACATAGAGCTTGCGGGACCGTAGGTGAAAAGCCTATTGCGGCATTTCGGTTTGACGCGTGATAAAATGACAACATCGCGGCCACGAGGATCTCTGCACAACTGACATACATCATCCGGGTCAGCGCGCCGGCCTTGACGCTTGACGAGCAACAGCGGTTTGAAGAAACCAGCTGACCCTCTCCTCCCTCAGTCTGGCCCCCAGTTCTTTCGTCATTTGATTAACATAACAAATTACAAGAAGAACGACGAACAAACAACACAACAATCACGACATAACACCGCGCATCGACGTGAGACTGAATTTTTTCCGTGCACTTGCTAAGGAAAATACGTCATTAGAAACGCGGACTAGCTTCTCGTGCTGATTTATTTATTTAATGCTTGTTTCTTACATAGCACTGCAGTCCATTTCGGACTCAAGCAGGAATGGAATGCAACGAACAAATTATAACTGAACTGCCGCACGACGCGGCACTATTTTTCATCAAGCCAGCCAGCGCCAGAATCCACTTGAATACACGAAGAGGGTCCGAATGAAGTTAGACGGAAGACTACGTAATTTATGCTTTAAGGGTTTTCTTCTGTACCGAATTACACGTAATTTTTCCGTGATTCAGAACAGGAAGTCCGTTTTGCGGATTTCTTGATTTTTTTTTCAAGGTGTCCGTCTGAAGAACTATACGGAAAGTGGTCGGCAACGCATTGCCTCCAGGTTTCTACATAAATTAAAGAAATTTCTTTTACAGTGTATGCATCACGACGCAGCACTGTTTTTCATCGAGCCAGCCAGCGCCAGAATCCACTTGAATACACGAAGAGGGTCCGAATGAAGTTAGACGGAAGACTACGTAATTTATGCTTTACGGGTTTTCTTCTGTACCGAATTACACGTAATTTTTCCGTGATTCAGAACAGGAAGTCCGTTTTGCGGATTTCTTGATTTTTTTTTCAAGGTGTCCGTCTGAAGAACTATACGGAAAGTGGTCGGCAACGCATTGCCTCCAGGTTTCTACATAAATTAAAGAAATTTCTTTTACAGTGTATGCATCACGACGCAGCACTGTTTTTCATCGCGCCAGCCAACGCCAGAATCCACTTGAATACACAATAAAGGGTCTGAAAAAAGTTGAACGGGAGACTACGTAATTTATGCTTTACGGGTTTTCTTCTGTACCGAATTACACGTCATTTTTCCGTGATTCAGAACACAAAGTCCGTTTTACGGATTTTTTCTTCTTTTTTTTCAAGGTGTCCGTCCGAAGAACTATACGGAAAGTGGTCGGCAACGCATTGCCTCCAGGTTTCTACGTAAATTAAAGAAATTTCTTTTATAGTGTATGCATCACGACGCAACGCTGTTTTTCATCGAGCCAGCCAGCGCCAGAATCCACTGGAATACACAATAAAGGGTCCGAAAAAAGTTGAACGGGAGACTACGTAATTTATGTGTTACGGGTTTTCTCCCGTACCGACATACACGTCATTTCCGTGACTCAGAATACAAAGTCCGTTTTAC
The DNA here is from genome assembly GCF_052857255.1 of Amblyomma americanum. Classification (NCBI taxonomy): domain Eukaryota; kingdom Metazoa; phylum Arthropoda; class Arachnida; order Ixodida; family Ixodidae; genus Amblyomma; species Amblyomma americanum. The sequence continues at coordinate 21,604,276 of NC_135503.1, forward strand.
GGATTATTTGATGAATTTGATGTCCGTTTGATGAATTACGTAAAGTGGCAGAAACGCACTGCCTCCAGCTTTCTACGTAAATTTAAGAAAGTTTCTTTTTTTTTTTTTTACAGCGTACGCATCACGACACAGCACTGTTCCCCATCGTGCCAGCCAGAGCGACAGTCCTCGCTGAGTACAGCGTTACAGTTCGTGTGCGACGTCACCTATGCCGCAAGCGCCGCAGCGGCAGTTGTATAGCAGCAGCCCGCGGAAACCGGAAGCGTCGCCCGCTTCGCCCTAAGCAAACTCTTCCTCGAGAGTCGCACTTAACCGGACGGGCAGGAGTGGTTGTCCAACAACCCCCGCATCGCAGGCAGAGTTGTTACACCTCCGGTCGCCGCAGAACGGGTAGCACCCGAGTTGTGGCGGCGGCCAACACGAGACCCGGCGCTGCTTCCGTTCGCACCTCTCGACACCCATTCCGCGGTCTTCCCCCGCTCCTCGCCGAGGCCTTCGAGCAGCGCAGCTCTCTCACGGTCGCGCCGCCAGACGCCACCACGGTTCAGCAGCGCCATCGACCCATAAGAAGCAGCCTCCGTTTAACATGCCACTTAGGCCGTGTCGCGAGGCCTCGCACGCTCCGCGCCTGCGTTAGGCCACGCCTCCGTTCTCGAGAGCGCGCTCAGGTGCACACATCTCGCTTCGCGTTCCTCACCTAGCCGTGCTTCCGCTATTTCATCTAGCCCATTAAAGAACATGCACGACGCCTAAAGGAAAAAAAAAAAGATTAAATACGAGGAAAGGATGCCGCCCAGCTAAAGTCGCTCGCGCAGTATACGCCTCTTCTGCTTTCACAATGGACTCGCGAAATTCTCGAGTTCGGGTCACCCTCAAAATTAACCGTATAGCCGCCCTTCAGCACTCAGTCAGAATCGCACTTTCTTTTTCCTCTCTCCTATCTTCTGGGACTCGGTCCGGGCAACAAAGCGGGCACGGGGAAGAAGGAACTAGAGTGATATAATTATTACGCATAGCAGGTGCGCAGGTTAACAGCAAGAAGGGAAAGAACCAGACCTATAAGGGACACGCACTCCAACCGTCCACATCCACGGTCGCACCGCCCACTCTGTACACCCTCGGTCGGCTTCGACAATCGCGCTGAAGCGCACTTTCGAGGGCCACTGGCACAAAATTGAGTCGAACTTATTTCGGCCAGGCCACGGGGAGTGCGGACTCCCGCGCGCAGTAATTAAATCCCGACGCCACGCACACGGCTGACCACTGCGGTCCATTCCTCTACTGTGCGGCACCCTATAGGGAGCGCAAGGAAGGGTGCCGAGCGCCCAATTTTCTTCAATTTTCACTCCCTTCATTACGGCTCTGACGTCGTGGTTCAGTAAGGGAGTTCACTGTTGGTACGCCCACCAAGTTTGAGACCGCAACCGTGTCCTTCATTGCCTCATGAGCCTGCCATTCGAAAGCTTTCATTTGTTAACCCATCCTACAGTCACAGCCAGCCGCCGCGGTGGCTGAGTGGTTATGGCGCTCGGCTGCTGGCCCGAAAGACGCGGGTTCGATCCCGGCCGCGGCGGTCGCATGTCGATGGAGGCGAAATTCTAGAGGCCCGTGTGCTGTGCGATGCCAGTGCACGTTAAAGAAGCCCAGGTGGTCGAAATTTCCGGAGCCCTTCACTACGACGTCCCTCATAGCCTGAGTCGCTTTGGGACGTTAAATCCCCCATAAACCATACAGTCACAGCCACGACAGGCAGATGGCAGCCTGAGCAACTGAATGAAATTAAGGAGTGTAAAAAGCGCTATAAAAGCTGGCGCCGCCATAGCGAGTTGGCCTCGGGCATAGAGTCTCCTTTGTGGTTCTGTTAGCAAGACCAAATAAGCTCTCCAGGGCACTTCTCCTGCGTCCGCCAGTTAGGCGATCGCCACAGCAGCAGCTTTCCTTTCGTTTTTCTTTTCTACTAAATAACTTCCAACAGATGTCCTACGGTGGACAAAAACCTGGCCGAAGGTGGCGACGACGACCAAATAGTGGATAAACTGCGCATAAATAGCGAATAAACTGAACTTAAATCCAGTTCACGTATACGCCCCTATCGAGAAAAAAACAAAAGGAAATAAAAAAATCAGGGAGAAGCGTCTGTTACAGACGAACTTGCGAATACGAAACTACAGACACAATGGGCGCATGTACGAAAACTGAGAAACCTCATATGCCTGGTACAGTAAACAACGAAAACGGAGCGTACACTCTCAAGAAAAAGGTGTAAAAAGGGAGTAAGCTGTCCTCTAGCGCCCTCCCTTTTATAAGAGGCAGTGCGTTATTCCCTTTTTACTCCCATATTGGCGTATTCGTGTTTAGAGAGTACAGTACAGGGAAAAGCCTGCTGCGATAATCACTCGCGTAAGTGTAAGTAAAAACGCCTGTGGTCTAACAGAGACACGAAAAGCACTCCAGTTCCCGAGGTCTCCTTCAAGCCGAAATGTCAACCAACTTGGCGCGTTGCACTCGAAAAAGACCGTGGCTCCCTTGCCCCATACCCCGGTCTCAGCTGCAGGAAGCGCCATCTACCCGAAAGCAGAGTCGGCAGTTAATAAGAGGAGGGGCCGGGGAAAGCAGCTGCCGCCGCGCCGTCAACCGCAACGATCAATATAAATTAGCCCGAGCCCCCGGGCCAACACGGCTGGCGCTATATAGACGCCATTCCTCGAAGGTGGATGGAGTGTGTGTGTGCTGGGAGAACGGACCGTGGGCGCGAGCCAAGTAGCGGCGCTCGAACACGGCCGAGGAGACGCGAGAACGGGAGGCGCGCTGTTACAGCGACACGTGCTCCATCTTCATTTCCTCGTTCTGTGCCGATCGCGTTTTGCTTTTCGCGCTCGTTCCTTTTCGTTCTTAATAACTTCCTCTTGTGTTCTGGGAGCGCGTCTCCGTTCGTTTTCAGGATTGCTGCGATTTCGCACGGCGGTCCTTCGATATTTTAGCACCGAGGGCCCTGGCTATGATTAGTAGCATAGATATATCTAGCGAAGAGACTCGCCACGGTGGCTGAGTGGTTACGGCGCTCGGCTGCTGGCCCGAAAGACGCGGGTTCGATCCCGGCCCCGGCGGTCGAATTTCGATGGAGGCGAAATTCTAGAGACCCGTGTACTGTGCGATGTCAGCGCACATTAAAGATCCCCAGGTGGTCGAAATTTCCGGAGCCCTTCACTGCGGCGTCCCTCATAGCCTGAGTCGCTTTGGGGGACGTTAAACCCCCATAAACCATATGCTGCGAAGACACAGCAAGAATAGCTACGGACACTGTACGGCGAGCCTTCTCTGGTTAAGTGGCGAAACTTTAATGGCAAAGCGTTCTTCACTTCAATACGACAGAGATACTGGCACGTTGCCCGTGTTGGGTGTAATACGCTCGTAGTTCGAAAACGGAGAAACGTTAAGATCGACATAGAAACACACTTTCACATGCGCACACAAAGGAAGAAGCGCTACAACATGCCACGTGCACAACACGCTACTCGTCTTCCAACGCCTTCTGCTCTTAACTGAGAAAGATATCGAAGATCGTTCGACTATACGTTCGCGACGTCGGCGTAAAAATCAAGCGCGAAATTTGAACGTGACTGCTGCACAATCACCGAACAACCCATTCTACACCTTACTTCAACTCCGAAGAACACATTTAAGCGGGGGCAGCGGAACAGCCAGAGCGAGACCAAACCGGAGCTGCATTCAGAGCGCTGCAACGATCACCACAAATCGTACATATGCGCTCTATGTTTAAAAAGGGTTTTACTTAAAGCAAAACAGGCGCGGAAAACGTGGACAATACGCAGCGTATAAAGGTCCTTGTCAGCGAGCCGTTTAACCGTGTCAGGAGAAAAAAAAAAAACATAGGTGTGCGAAGAGCACTCTATATGACGCCATCACAGACCGCTGGCGGATGCGGGACCCGTGGCAAGTAGGCGACAACGCGTAAGGGGAAAGAAAGAGAGAAATCAAGCGACTGCAGCCAGCGAGCCCGTGGAGCATGTCATCCGCACGTGGCTTCAGGATATAAGAAACCATTCTTCACGGGGAAAGAGGCTGCACATTGAGGAGGGGTTTGAAGGGACGTCGTTTCACCGGACACACGAGACTTCGCTACGACGCGGACCGCATCAATCTCGATTAGCCGCCGACCTTCGATAGGGCACGCGACAGAGGAGCTTTTCTATGGCCCTCACTCGGCCAAACACGCGCCGGTAAGCCGACTTATCCTGCGCCAGCTCCTCATCGTACACCAATCAATCAATCAATCAATCAATCAATCAATCACTCAATCAATCAATCAATGAAATTACACTCTGTTTTTACACATAATAACAATAGTAACAAACAAAAACAAAAAGAATAGCATTACTGAGCTGCTGACGCCCTCGGAAAACTTGGAATTACTGCCTAAAGGCACCAACAAAGAACAGCACCTTGTTTTAAGGGATTCCTCTCACCCCCCGACCCCCACCCTCCCTTACTATTCTTTTGCTGTTCCAATGAAAAGCCGATAAGAAAATTGGATTATCTGCTCCGAGCCCTATCATTAAAACAACGATGCGCACGAGAAAAGAAAAGAGGCGAGGTAACCGAAACTGGCAAAAAAAAAAAGGATATCTCCTTAACTGTACCGCCAGTATGAGAAAGGAACTGATCTGCAGGCCAGCGAAGGCGAAATTTCCGCCGGTTATTTCAAAGAGGAAAGCTATACAAATACCCAAGCAGTCAAACGCTCTCTGGGGTATTAGAGTCTCTAAGACTCCGTCGACCTACACAAGACGGAATGCACGGCCTCTCAAGAAATGCTCCGAAAGAGAGAGAAAGCCCCCGAGTCTGAACCACCAGCACTTGAATTCCACCATTCCTTTGTGGGACCGGTTTGATAGAATCTGAACAAAAGTTCTGCAATGAACCTTCTCTAGGAGCACGTATTGCAGCTGGCGAGGAATAGAATAAAATAAAGGGACATAGCGGAAGAAAGACAGCTTACGGGTGGCTGGACGCTATATACACCACCAGCACCGTTCTCCGAAACGAAGCAGTAGACCTTTTTATCATACTGGAGACGCTTATCGGACCCCTCTTACGCATGCGCAGTGGCACTGTAGGGGTGAGGGGGAGCCACTGTGCGTGAGCAGCCGGTCACCTGTGGTACGTCTCCGGTATGCTAAAAAACGCAAGTTTTTGTTCCCGAACACAGAAAACTTCGAAACGCGGTTTCGAAAGATATTAGATCGAACAAACGTGGTGGTTTGGCAACGGTACGGTTTCGAAAACAGTTACGAGTCCACTACGAGAACTACAGGAGGACATTATTCGCTCGTGCCATCAAAGTTGTTCGCCCAACTCGTGAAGTCGTGGTGAAACTTCAGGAAAGAGAGTACGGCGCTATATGCATAGCCCCCCCTCCCCCCCCCCCCCCCCCCCCACCCCCCAAGCGGAGATTCGCTCATGCTTGGTTACGCACAAACTCAGCGATAAGTGTACACTTTCCCGTAGCAACTGCGCACCCTTTAGCACCGGCTACGATATCGCCCCTAAAATATGTCTCGCCACACGTTCTCGGCACACGGTCTGAATCTCTGCCGACTCAAAGCAACTACGCAGTCACGTCACGATTCTAACAAAGCAAATTGTTACCACCCATTACGACAACGAATGAGAGCTGTGCACGACACAACATACTGCGTTTCGTTTTCTATTCCATAGCATATTTTTCACACTTCAAAACGGTATGCTTTTCCTAGCGCACTGGTCGCACAGCATCGGCAGCGTTGGACGGAATCGGCAGGTGACGGCACCTTAGCTACCGACAATGCCTCTCGGGAATGGCTTGTCTTTGAGTGAGTAAAAATATTATACATACACCGCATCTGGAAAAGAAAAAAAAGAAAGAAAGAAAAAGAAAGAAAGGAAGAAAGAAAGAAAGAAGGAAAGAAAGGGAAGAAGTCCGTCATTAAGATCTCAACCTTATTCTCAGCAGTAGTAGCAGTATGCTCTCAGGACGCGTCGACGCACAGAGCTGTAGTTGCACTGCAGGCGCAGGTGGTCTGTACGCACGCGCTTCAACAGTTTACTATTAGGAAGGTATGTACACTGGTATCCAAAACTCCACAGCCTACATCCGTGCGACCGGAGTCCCATAGTCACCACCATCTCCATCCACTCCTCTGCTGCCATAGGCGATCAACGGGTACGGTATTTGTACTGCCTCATTAGATGCCCCACCTATGGCCACTTCCTTTTCGTGATTTCAGCCGCGATAACTGCGAAAACTGTGACGCAATATAGAAGTATCTCACAACAGCACCTACGTATTTCCGATGCGCAGAAGAAACAGCCCCGGTTTCAAAGTCAAAAGCACGGGGGCCTCCACCACCTCGCGCCTGGAGCTTAAAAATGCCAAGGCAGGTCTTCGCTGCTAGTCACAGCATCACGCACCCTCATGCATAGGGAAACACGGGGGAAAAAAAAAGAAGATACAAAAGAACGACTAGAAAACTGCGCACGCAAGCACGCACACAAGAAGAGAGGCCAGGATTCGGCCGACACGGGTTCGCGCTTGGACGCACCACCACCGCCGCAAGAAAGCGCCACGGGGCGCGCCACGTAGCGTTTCAGGAGGCCAGGGCAAGCGCAGTTAGTGAGCGGTGCGGCACGGCTGTGTCAACGAGGAAGTCGGGGTTTCCCCTCCTCTCATCCACCTCCTCGGGCCTTTCGGCACACAGTCCCACACCATCCCCCTCCCTTCCTTCATCACCACCGGCGACGAGTCGGCGCATTTCGTCGTCCGCGCGCGGCGTCTTTTTCCACGGGCCACGCCGGGTATGCGGACACACCGGCACTGGGTTTGCACAGGCCCCGAAAACGCCCCCGCGCCAGTTTCAGAAAAAGCAGCACGGAATAATAAACGGTGCTCCTCGGTGAAGAGGTGCGCGCGAGAGAGAGCAAAGAGGGGGAAAAAAGTGTCACAGCGCGAGAGGTAATAAGATGACTGAGAAAGAGGAGCGGGCGGCGCTCGATTTTCACAACGCCGTGAACAAAACTGGTATAACGTCAGTACGTCTTCTAAATGACAAGGATATGTTAAAAGCGATATACCCTTCTGACTTCCTGGCTTCAAACGGAGACTGAAGTCAACTCTAGCCAATTTTCTTTGAGTGAAAATTGAATCCCTGAATCTTTCTGGGTGTGCTATTCACGTTTGTGTGGCAGGAGAATACGCATTTGAGGCTGGAAAAAAAAATGAATTTAAACATTTGCTGAAACTCGATTCAAAGTCGCGACGCGGTAGCCGAAAAGAACTCGTTGCTGCCGATTTGAAGTGTATGGTGGTGTAGCCTAGCCTACGAGATCCGCGTACACGAAAATAAGAGTCAATGCCGGTAGTTAACTAGGAAAAATGGTCGATCATGGCAACATCTGTATTTCGTTTACTGACATTTTTGTAGCTTATGAAACATCCGTTCTTGACGATAGTGGTCTCTCTATAAGGCAGGTTCTCTCAGATCATGAAGGACAGTTTACCGTATTCCTCAAACGAAAAGTATACAACAGCTGTATCTTACCGGTACTAACCTACGGGGCAGAAACGTGGAGGCTAACGAAAAGGGTTCAACTTAAGTTAAGGACAACGCAGTGAGGCATGGAAAGCAAAATAATAGGTGTATCGTTAAGAGACCGGAAGCGAGCAGAGTGGGTGAGGGAACAAACGCGGGTTAATGACATCCTAGTCGAAATAAAGAGGATGAAATGGGCTTGGACAGGGCACGTAATGCGAAGGCAAGATAACCGCTGGTCCTTAAGGATAACGGAGTGGATTCCAAGAGAAGGCAAGCGTATAGTAGGGGGCGGCAATAAGCTAGACGGGCGGATGAGATTAAGAAGTTTGCAGGGATACGGTTGCCGCAGTTGGCAAAAGGAGAGGGTTAATAATGATGATGATGACTCTATCGATACAGTCCAACTTCAGTGTGTCTTCATAGTCCCTTTAAAGACGGCTTCTTTCGAGTAATATCGCGATCAAAAGTTTACCTGACGCGCGCGCTCGGAAAAAAAAAGTTTATCGAAGCTCTGCCTGACTGCTAGTCGGGTGGTATGGTACCAGCGGTTAGAACATACGTGTTCCCTCATACCTTGGTACAATTCAGGCAACTGAACTACGTGACTGTGCCGAAATAATCTTAGTATGGCAGCATTAGAAGTCCGAGTGCGCCAAAATGCGTCGTCGGTCGTGAAATTCGCCCACTGGCTGGGGAAGTGACGTCACCAGACAGAAGCATTCCAATTGGCTAGCTGGAAGTGACGTCACCAGACGCGAGCATTCTAATTGGTTGGGGAGAAGCGACGCCACTTCCGGTAAATGCATCAACAGCTTCAATCGCATTGCCAACTCGTAATCAAATCAAGTGTCCCAGTGTTTTTTTCTTTTCTCTCCGCACACCGCGCCCTGTAAACGTTTGATCGCGTTAGAGCGACAGGTGAAATCCAAACAAGACCACCGGCAACGTTGCGCTATACCGACGGTACTGAGTCGTCCGTCCTGTCTTGATGTCCACAGCTGGCACAGCGAACCATTGCGTGCAACTTTCGACTGCCAAGGAAGTCCCCACCCTGAGCGACGCTATAAGGTAAAAACCTCAAACGGGTCGTCTTCCCGCCTGCTCTTTGGACCGCCCAGCACATAGACCTAGCAAAGCCAGCGCGTGCCGCCGCTCCCTGCGATTCACAAAAAAAGCTCGGTGAAGCGATGTTTTCCTCCTCGTCCCCGTCACAAGCCCCAGGAACGGACAGCATCGCTCTCCGGTGCGCGGCTGCAAACGGCCGAGCCACCGAGGAAAGAGGGGGCGGCTAATGCGGCGCGAACACCGCCGCGAGTAGTACGCCACTCGGGCTTTCAAAGGCGGGGAGGTCAACGGCTTTCACGACGACCATAACGGCGGCGGCGGGTGTCGTGCGGAGCGCAACGCAGCCCGCCTTTCCTCGCCCCTCTTCGCCACGCTCTCGGGCTGCCGCTCTACAACGCGTCAGCACTGCGAAAGCCGTAGACCAAGGCACAGGCGTCGAGCCGATCGACAGCCGAATTCGCGAGGCTCTTTACTTGTTTACACATCGGAACGGTCCGCCGCTGCTTGTCACCCATTCGTCGAGAAATCACGACGGCAGACTTCACGACAGCTCTGCAAGTGCCAAAAGTAATCACGCGACCGGTTTCGTTCCTTAACCATCTAGCGGAGCTCTAAATCTGTGTGAGATAAGGTCGTCAAATTTCCACGCCTTTTGGTTGGTAAGTGTAAGAGAGAAGCCAACTCCACTGCTAGGTTACTTTTGGCAAAGACGTTAGGCCAACTAATCACGTTCCGGCAGACGTCACGACATCCAAGGTGATTCGAGAACGTCAGCAAGATCTGTGTTCCAATAAGTTCGCCAGATGCCACGATTGCCAAGTACTAACATTAGCCAATCGCATATTCGTCTGCCATCGCGACTGGTCCATACGTGAGCGGCACCCACTGACGAAACGCCCTACGCTTGAAGAGCTCCGCAAGTTCGGCCCTCGATTCGATGGCGCTCCAGCCACAGCAGTGCACAGTTTTAGACGCTCAGAGAGCACCCTTTGTTGTTTTTTTTTCGTTCCTTTTACTCATCCACGGTTCCTTGCCGCATGCTCCGCTGCACGAAGCGCGGCTCTATGGCGCAGGAGCCTCGTCTCGGATAAAAAGCCGCTCTCGTCCAAAGAGGCGCATCGGACAACAGGCGCACTGCTGTGAGGCGCAGTTGGCGACGTGCTACGTTGGACGCACGGCTGGACTTTCGAGCCCCCCGGCGTCTATATACTGAGCGGCCAATTAAGCGGCTGGTGCTCGACGTAACGGCTTAATTTGGCGTCGACGAGCGCGCGTTCCGGGACTGCAGCACACGAGTGGCTTTTATCTGGCAAAAGAACGGATGCCTTTCGGACCCTTCCCACGCATTTTCAGGATTTCATCGTTGGAGCGGGGAAATTAGCCGCTCGTTTTCCAATCTGCACGTTCTCTCACTTTCGCAGAAAAGTGGACGGGGACACTTGAAACGTTTAAATCTCGCTGCAAACGCTGATCAGTGAAAGGGCCCAACACGCAACCGACCAACGATGCGAAAAACAAGGTCGAAGCAGCACTGCAGTATTTCGCAGCAACGTTCCTCTAACCTAACCTACCTAAAATGGACACGAGGTGACGTTGAGAAGTGACCACACGAAGCGATCGATATCGGGTATACGAAGTAAAACCAGAGTTGGTATTCCCACAGTTCAAAGAGAAACCACCAAATTTTGCGTTCTCCAATATTTGAACGAGAAAACCTGTACGCGCACAACAAGAACAAGACAAAAAAAAAAGCCTATCAAGCGGGCTTCGTATGCACACTGGGGAGCAGAGTTCAGTGCGGCCTTCAATCGGCGGTATACCTCCTCTTGCGACGTCCCAGCGAGGTACGTGTATGCATGGAATAGGGCGGAGCAGCGCAAAGTTGCGGGCACGGAATCATACCTCCGATCGACATACCTCTCTGCCCAAATTTGCTATTGACCTCGCCATCTTTCTGTACATTCCTGGAGACAAAAGCGAAGTAAGAGTTAAAGCGAGTGCATGCGATAGAGCTCCAAACACTACCGCAGCCTTTCGCCATTACCAATGCACTGAGCTTGGCATATGAGGCGAAAAAAAAAGGTAAAAGCGCCCAGGCCAGCAATGTCGTTCATTCCGCAGCATGGTCCTAGTCATGTGATACCAGCTTACTCTCGTCACCAACGTAGTCCCACACTTTATCAGCCATGAAAGCCAAGGGATACAGTACAAGTGCGCATGACATAACGATATTATCGTATCGCGATTCCCTCTGCTATAACCACGACCAACTCAACATGTATTTAATATTGTTACACTGCTAACCGTGAATGTCGGTGAGCAGCGCAAAAGAAGGCTCGATCGTTCGGTGTTATAGATTTCTGTCGAGTACAAGCTGACGTAAACTCGGGAAGAGTTCAATAACAAAGAATCGGTCCTCCGGATCAGAGAGCTGCATCAAGCAGGAGAGAAAGAAATTTGCAAAAAGAAATAAACAATGTTGGACTCGAGCCAAAGAAGCCATCCAGGGCCCAGGCGAAGGGAGAGTGTATAGTCATAAACGCATTCGATCGCTACTACATATCGCAAGTTTAAAGGAAGAAAACAAGTAAATAAAAACGAAACAGCGTACTAAGCCTCAACACGCACTAAATGTGTCGAGAGCGGCGCAAGGCGGAAGACACTATAGAGGACTGGCACATATATTATATATATATACGTGGCAGTTATCCTTGAGCCCGCGTTTATGGCGCCGTAAAGCACGAACTTTCGGAAGCCAGCAAGTGCCGCGGAGAAATATACACCAGCCGAACTCTTCCATATAGCTCGAGCAACGCAAGCGGTGAAAGCAAAAGGGTTGCGAGCAAATGTCGAGAACGGATCATGAAAAGCCGCGGCCAGCTGAACGCATACACCGCCGCAGGGAGTATGGGGGAGAAGGATGACTTGCAGCAAAGAAAAGAAAAGCGGTTCAAGTGAAGTTCGGTGAAAATGAAAACATTTCTTCAATCACCGACACCATGCGAGAAAGAGGGCGTTTTTATTTACTTTATTTATCGTCTTTTTTTCTTTCTATTTCTCGAGGACCGCGCGCACGCCAAAAACACGGAGCTCTTAAATTCGTACGCAACTGCTAAAAATACGTACGAAATGCGCACGAACCTATACGGATGCGACTAAACGCGCACACACGCAAGATGACACGCAGGTAACCGCGGACATGGAATGACAAGATTTTTTCATGACTCTCCGGAAAGCAAAAAAAAAAAAACGGAGCTGGCTGAAGCTTGGATAGGCGTGCGACGATTCGCAATACGTACAGGTATACGAAGTGCCACGTAGAAGGAAAAAAAAACGGAAGAAAAAACAAATAACAAGCACTGGCGCACATACGAGAAGACGCTTGTACTCATTTAGGCACGAAGTGGCATCGGCGCATCAGTAAAAAAAATAATAAACAGAACAAAGCAGATAGCAACGGAAACGCCACGAATATGATTAGTGCTCCCGCTATGAAGAGATGCTTCGTAATGCGTCGACAGAACGCCGCGAGGGAGGGGGCTTGCAGCGCTAATAAACAAGCCGAGCCGTCGCATATACACGAGAGGCCGCATAACTCGGCGCGCGAGATGAATTATTCCAGCGTGGAGAAGAGGCCGCGGTATGTGTGGGAACCGATATACGGGCGGCGCTGTTTAGCCCGCACAGAATCGAACGAAGAATCCAAAAAAAGACCGACACCGAACCAGAGAGAAAGCGAACGAAAAAAAAATGAAAACGTATGAACGAAGACGAAAGAAAAAGAATAAAGAAAGAAAGCGGCGACCGGAAACGGCGGCAGCAGCAGCAGAAGGGTCGAAAAAGCCCGCACCATTGTGCATACATCAATATGCGGCGAAACCCGCATGCCCGAGAGAGCACGGGAACTGCTTATGAAAACAATCGAGGGGGGGGGGGGGGGGGGGAGCAATCAAAACCGACGCGAAGAGGACGGTGACGCGGCGGCAGTCGTCCCGATCAAGCACGCACACAAAGCGCGCAAGTGGGCCACGGCGGGTTTCCTCGGGGGGTAGCGGCGGGCTTATTATTATGCATTCCGCATGCCGAACATTGTCTCGCGATCGTCTCGCGCCATGCAAGCCTCTCGCGAAGGCATTATGCGGATGTCAATGCATAATTTGCAGTTTAACATCTTCGGGCGTACAAGCCCCGGCGGAGATGAGACGCGCATTTATATACCACGGGCGCCCGCAGCACAAGTACGCGGCTGCCGTACGAGCCAAGGGGGAGCGAATTAATTTGAGCGCGAGATGATGTATATACGACGCGTTCGCTCGAAAGCGCGGCGCGACGCGCCTCGACATTTTTACTTGGAAAGGAAAAGATAAAAAAAAAATCGCCGTTCCGCAAAAAAAAAGAAAATACGATGGCCGCAGAGTTTCTGGAGTGAATACACGGTTGGATTCAGCGACTCGTGTATACGCAAAGTCGCCCACGCACTGCAGTGATAAACTGCTTCGAACACAAGCCCTGGCTTCATTCTAATCCAAATTAAAGAGCCAGACAGCGATATGTAAAAGAAAGAGAAAGAGAGAGAAAGAATAGTTAATTCTTATAGAGGACACCATATATACCATTCTCGGACATCGCATCACATCAATATTGACTCCGCGTAATAAAAGAGGCGACTGCCATCTAAACTGCGTAAACAATAGGCACAAATACGAACGCATCTTTAACGGAAGGAATTAGTACCACCACGAAAAAGTATATATATATATATATATATATATATATATATATATATATATATATATATATATATATATATATATATTATATATATATATATATACACTGCAGGCCAATGCTTGGCCCAAGCAGAAGTGAAATACATGCTTTTTGCATACAGTCAAAACAATGAAACAATCAATTTCTATCAGCATACAAAACGAACAGAATACAAAACAAATTAACACAATTTAGTCCGTAAAAAAGGAGTTCCACATTGCCAATGAAATCTTCACATTGAAATACACGTGTGGCAAGGAATTTCAATCTTCGGAAGTTCTAGGGAATTAAAAGCTTGTTTTAGCAGAAAAACCTAATAAAATAAACAAGATCTCATGCTGAATACAAGTAAAACCTAATAAAATAAACAAGATCTCATGCTGAATACAAGTAAAAATAGCTACGTTTGTAAAAGTCTACACAGTCGTGCACTGCAACGCTCAACGACAGCCAGGTCTGTATGTCCATTCCAGGAGACACGTTTGCTTTGAACAAGCAGAAAGACTGAACCAGGCAAAAATGGTTAAAACTGCTACACTTAATTCTCGTGACGAACGTTTAGTTCGTGGGGACTGGGAGGCTGTGTGGCTGACGTCACTTCGGAGCTACTCTCCAAGGGAGTAATGGTCGCTCTTGGAGGGACTGATGGCGGTGGCAACACGAGTATAATCCCCCCTGATGGACTAGTCACCGCGGCACTTGTAGTCCTTTTTAGTTGAGAGTGAACGTGAAGGGTATACCCTTTAACTTGCGACGCGCGATCTACCGGGTGCTTCGCTCGCTCGCTCGCGCACACAAATTCACAGACAAAAGTCAAGTCGTTTGCGAGTCGCTTCGACAAAAAACAATGCTTTGAAGGAGTCATCTAAACTGCTGTTTCCTACACTCTAAACAGAAAGGAGTGCAAACGGAGTAACGCTACTTACTTACTCTCCAACTCACATATAGACGCATTCACGTTTAGAGATACACCAGCAATTTCAGCTGGTCCGTTAAAAATGCCAAATAAGCTTTAAAAAAATATAGTTGAGTTCCTGTTTGTTTTTTGTTTTTCAGACGGACGTGTGGCGCAGTTGTTGTGGTTGTTAGCCTCAAAAAATGCACGTGTGGAGTAAGGGCGCAGGCAAACACCTCTTCGTCGCCATTCGCACAGCACGCAGGCACGCGCACTCGACCAACCAGCACGCGAAGCCAAACAGGGAGGCGATCCGATCAAACCGGAAGTGGCGGTATCATCACTTACGGCAGCCATTCTTAAGAGACAGAGTTCCGCTACGCTTCCTTTTGTTTTTGTTTTTTCGTCCCTACTTTGCTCCTAATGGGGCGGCAAGAACCTGCGAAGAATGTGGAATGGCGCCGTCACGCGACCGCGCGATAAGTGAACACCTCGGAAACGCGTGACCGCAAACAACTTTTCACGGTCGTTCGCCGTAACAAGGGGCGAAACAGCGTGCCCAAATAAAAAGCAACAAAAAAAATTAATGAAATCAGGACAAAACAAAGGAAAACCGCTAGAGGATGTATATGCAGATCGACGGAGCGGCAGGCTTCAATCGCCTCACACGAGGACCACGAGACCACGCTCGTGTAATGTGGGAACGCTCGTCGCGAAGGGGAAATAACGAGGGCCGAGCAGAAATTGACGGCCGCTAATCAGGCGTGTCTAAGTGCGTAATGACCGGATCCCGATCCGGCTCGGAGTTCGTGACTCCAGGCGAGTGAGTGGCCAGCCCAACGAGAGACGCAGCAGCGGTGAGCACACACGGCACACCTGTATATACGGCCCTCCCACCGCCAAAAACCGGCAGCACCCTGCTCGGCGCCTCCGCACTGTAAGCGATCGCACGCGGGATATGATCGGGTGGTCGATAGCCGGCGGTAAAAGATCTCTCTCTCTCTCCCTCTCTCTCTCCTTCTGTCATGTATTCTACATTTTCCCTTCCCTTGCTGCCCGCATACGGGCACCGGTTCGGAAGCGAAGTTCTCTCTAAACTCTGGGCACGTGCAGCAGCTTCGTGTCCGAGACCCTCTCAAAGTATTCACCAAGAAATGCGCCTCATCGTATAACGCACCATCGCCACCTACAATCATCGCTCTCTCCCGCCCTCCGCCAGCGCCCGTTTATTTCCCAACGTGAAAAGCGGCAGGCCGAAAGCATGCTCCTACCACACATATTACAGTCGACAACCGTCTTCTCTCTTTCCCTCTTCATACAGGCCAGGCGAAGTCAACCAGGATGCAGCTAAGCTCTCGCACAGTCTCGCATATTCTCGCGGTGCCTCGCGGTAGCCCGCGGTCTCGCTTCAAACGAGGTCAGTGCTAAGCTATCGGCTAGCAACATAGAGTTTCTTACTATTAACTATTACAATTATCCGCCATGGACGCTCAAAACATCATGGGGCGATGAGCTACTTGGTGCGGGACAGTCGGATTTTTTTTTTTTTTCGGAAATGCAGAGTGGCGTTACTGAGATGCCCCGTTCCGTCCACGGCGCGCCCCGCGTGCAGACCACTTTGGCGTAAACATAGTGCTCAAAAGCAATAGTAGCGAAAGCGCGACAGCATACGACGCCAATAAAAGGTTTCTGTTCTCCGAAGTGTCATTAAAAAACCCCTGAAAGTGATTAAACGCCATTTTTTTAAACATATTTATTTCTAAAGGTACGCCTGCTAAGCACGAAATATTGGCTTTTGTGGTCTGCAACAGTTGGCCAATAGGAGAGCAAGTCATCGCTTATTCTGGGAAAACTTTGCATTTACAAGCCTTCCTGCTTGTTTGTTGCAATCTATAGACAGGATATAGAATGTTAGGGCATTCTTGATTGTCGAACAACGTTTGTTTTTTCATTATATTTTTGCCAAAAGTTGTGGTTCTGCAGTCGGAAGCTCTCCGTCCCATGATGCTTAGAGCGCCCATGGTGGCTTAGGTGGCCTCGAGGAAGCTCCATGCAAACTCCTATTGACGGGGCGCCAGCTTTCCGTCTATAGGCAATAGTAAGAAACTCTATGGCTGGCAAATTGTATCGCATACTCTCCCAAAGTAGCGAACTTCTCGCAAAGTCACTCTCTCTCATACACGAGTCTAAAGCGGCCGTCGAAGCATAATAGCGAAAAGCAGAGCGTCCAGTGCAGCTCGAGCCGGGAGCTTGAACTGCCGACCGCTCGATACCGAGTCCAGCGCGCGACCGACTCAACCGTGCGAATCGACCGGTGCCAGCGAGTGTCGAGACGCGCGCTTCACATGCGCCTCGCGACAGGCACGTCGAAGGAAGAGCAATATTCGCGGACGACACAGTGCTAGAGGTGACGGGAATCAGCATGCAATTTACACTGATAACAGTAAACCGATCTAAGTGACGACTTCGAACGCCTTTGCACAGAGTCCGACTTAAGGCTACTGCGAACCCTAGAGCAAGAAACTAAAACACGGGCTCGAATAAATACGCCCCCAATCGTTAACTGGGGCCACTCTATCCAAACAGTGTTCTCAGTAACTGATCCTCTGACTTTTTTCTGAATCAGCGGTTAGGGCGCTCGTCTACTGATCCGGAGTTCCCCGGTTCGAACCCGACCGCGGCGGCTGCGTTTTTACGGAGGCAAAACGCCAAGGCACCCGTCTGCTGTGCGATGTCAGTGCATGTTAAAAATCCCCAAGTGGTAGAAATTATTCCGGAGCCCTCCACTACGGCACCTCTTTCTTCCTTTCTACTTTCACTCCCTCCTTTATCCCTTCCCGTACGACGCGGTTCAGGTGTCCAACGATATAGACACTGCGCCATTTCCATTCCCCCAAAACCAATTATTATTATTATTTTATTAAAAATTGGTTTTGAGGAAAATGGCGCTGTAACTGTCTCACGTATCTCGATGGACACTTGAACCGCGCCGTAAGGGAAGGGATAAAGGAGGGAGTGAAAGAAGAAAGGAAGAAAGAGGCACCGTAGTGGAGGGCTCCGCAATAATTTCGACCACCTGGGGATCTTTAACGCGCACTGACATCGCACAGCACACGGACGCCATTTTGCGTTTCGCCCCCATCGAAGCGCAGCAGCCGCGATTGGGATCGAACACGGGAACTCCGACTCAGTAGCCGAGCGCCCTAACTACTGAGCCACCGCGGCGGGTGACTTTTTCTGGCTACGCTAATGTTTTTTTTTTCGGCAGCGCAAGACGCATTTAGGCCTAGAAATTAGGGCTCAACAATGTTCCCGCCAGTCTATTCAACCTCGTGACGTCTGTACCGAAAAGGAATGATTGCCACCGTGCTAAAAAGAATGGCGGTGCAGCGTAGGCTCCGGGATCCGCGGTGTTTTATTGCTGCATCCGCATTTCGGTTGCAATGACGGTGACGGTGACACTTGTACGATTCGTATACTAGCGTTTCCTACTGACACTCTGAAAAAGAACACGGCTATATGAGGATAAAAAAGGTGGATTAAGCTGTTCTCTAGCGTACTCCCTTTTATAGAGGGGTGTGCGCTATGCCACAGTTTACTCCCCTATTACTCCTTTCTCCTTTGTTTGTACAAAAGCCCGTCTTCGAAGAGAGTGGTCTCATTCTGATCAGAACGCTGTACCCTCTATCGATAAAGGCCAACTTCCATTTGCCGCTCGAGAGCGTTCATTAAAGAACAAGACAGCCTTAATTCAGAGCCACCTATACCGTTCACTTCAGCAAGCTTGGACAACGTTTCTGAATGCCATATTCGATACTTTCCATGTCAGCCTCAAGACACCAGCCTGTCGCAGGTGCACATCCATTCCGCCAGCCATCAAGAAACCAACCCGAACAAAGGCCGCTCAGAAAAAAACAAAAAACAAAGCAACGCGGGCTTATTCCTTCGCGGACAGCCACTCACGATACGCGGAGGTCGAGTCAGGCTGCATCGAAAGTCCGCGCTCGTCCCAGTACACATCATTTCGATTCGACGCAAAAAGGCGGGAATGGAAGACAGGAACTGACAAAAAAGAAGAAAAGAAGCGAGCAAAAGAGCGATAAGACGTGGAGTAGCCCACCGGACCGCATTGCACAACGTGGCATGTACCGCCAGCGGCGAAGTCGCGCAATTTCCATTCAAGGCGACGCGCAGAGCGAACACGTTGCGAAAAAGGCCACCGACGCCCGGTCGGACAACGCAGCTGGTGCGCGTATATCGGGTCAGCCCGCCGTTTCAAAAACCTACCCTTTGTCTCCGGCGGAGTCCCCCACGAGAGAGCGCCGCCCAGGGAGGCTCGGGAAAAAAATCACGACGCGCGCGGCATCGAACCAACTCGCTGTGAATACGCCCGAGTAAACTTTTGAAACCCGGAGCCGTGTTTCGAAACTTGGGGTTCTTGCGGAAGCGAACAGCCCCACACACGCTCCTTGAGCACGGATCGCTAAAAAGCGCTGACTCTGAGTTCGCCGCCGTGCCCGCTATACACAACACTTCACGGACGAAGGTTCGAGCAACCTATAGGCGCAAGTCCGAGAGCTGTAGCGACAGCGAATGTCGCAGAACTACGTGTTGCAACAGCGTATAAACGTCGCTGTGTCGCGTTTTCTTTTTTTTTTTTAAATGTCGCATCAATAGCTCATTCCAAATTACTAAGGCTATATAAAGCAGCCCAACACCTATTGCTACACCTCCAGCAATGCGCCGTCCCCCCCTTTTTTTTGCACTGCTCAAATACGAAAAGACGGAAGAAACAACATTATTTAGAATTGATGTCAAGACAGAACTCGGATGAAACAAACGCAGAACCAATGAAAAGGAAAAAAAAAATGCTGAAATGGTTGCCGTTCAGCAGCACACGTTCACATTCATTTATATTTCAAATTACCCTTAAAAGCGCTCTGAAATAGAATACTCTATGAGAGGAAAGGACTAAAAAAAAAAAAGACGCAAAATGGGAGAAAAAAAACAAACACGGTGGATATGCAAAAATGATAGAAAAAAAAGACAGATGTTAGCACGTACTCGTATTCTTGTCATGCATGCGGTAAACGTCCTCGATTGCTTTTTATGTATAGTTTTCTTTTTCCGTTTATATAGCAAGCACCCGCCACTTAAAACTGCTTGTGTAGACGTAAACAGAAGCCAGATGACGCCCATAAAACCTTCCCACAAAGGCTCTCAACTATCCGTGTTTTCTGTCAGGCGAATTAAACCTATTTCTGATCATCCCTTCGAAAACGATCGCTTCGCCGAGCTCGCGTCTCCAATCAAAGCCTAGCCCCATCGCTATTTTCAGGTAACAGCAAACACCAACGGCAGGGCTGACCTTTTCATTAAGCATTACGTAACACTTCCCAAGCTCTCCCCTCCTACTGCCCATAGGCCAGCCCCGGCCCAACCGTGAGATGGCCAGTGAGGGAAAGCACCGACGCCCGCATCGCACGCCGCCCTAGCGTCGTCTGTGTGAACCATTTCTCTCGCCCACTAAGCCCGCGCGGCATTTCGTGAGACGCTGGGCAGGTGTCGGCTGGTTATAGAAATCGCCCTTCCAACCCACCAAACCTCGCACGGTCCGGGCGCAGACCCACGGAATTATACGTATAGTGAAGCCTCACATTAGGTGGAGGGTCAAGTTGTCATAGCAACACGACCGGCAGATAGGCTAAGTGTAGTTTCACTTAACATACTTTGGAATATAAGTGGAACGGCGTTCCAGATACGGAAGCGAGAGACCGTGCTTCACATCTGTCATATTCTGAAACTTTATTCTCGTTCTTGTTGTGCATTTTTTATTACCTAAGCATATAGAGAGACTGGAACCCTGTTCCACTTAAACAGACTTCATTTTAAAAGTTCCACTTAAGTTGCACTTCCTAGCTGGAGCCTGCGTAAAACCCGATTGGGAGTGAACCGCTACCTGCACATCACGGTTGTTGACACGGGAAAAACTAACGAGACAAAAGCGCAGGTAACGCGAAGACGCACAAGTGCTTCCGGGCACCGTCATCCGCAAACTCCCCTTCGAACAGGTAGGTTGCAACCTATTCCGGGCGCAGGCGCATCTTTACGAGGCAGGGAATCGATACGACGTGCCGAAATCGATACAACGGCGTCTTGCGCAGGCCGAGCGATGATTCTGAGACGTTACACACCGGGTATCGATTATCGCAGCGCGCCTATAAATAGTCGTATATCGTTTTCCCTTCACCCATGTGCCTGCTCGGTGCTCAGCCATTTCTGCCTCGCCAGCCTGACGAGTATACCAATAGAAACGCACGAGTATACCAGTAAACGGGAATCTAGAATTTCGCCTCCATCGAAGATCGAACCCGCGTCTTTCGGGCCAGCAGCCGAGCGCCATAACCACTGAGCCACCGCGTCGGCCTACAGGCACACTTGAGAATGCGACTACAGGAAATGAAGGAGGGAAGGTCATCGTTTAATGAATCTGCCGTAATAATTACGCGTCGAGTGAATTCGATTAGCCATCAGCCATTCGGAGCTGGTAAAAAGTGAGCTCTAGCAGGGCAATTCAGCCGATTCGGAACCAATGCGCGGACGGATAGGCCCCGCTTTCGATGACCGATATATCGGCGGTGGCGAAACGGCCGCCGGAGGATGATTAATCGCCGGGCGCACTAATCGCCTTCTAATGCATCACTCGATTAGGCCGAAAGCAAATCGATTAATTTCGCGCCGATAGACACTCGATGAGAGCGACACGTACGACGCCCATTGGCACCGGTTTTCTGTCCGACCGACGGCTGACAGATTCGAAGCCCCCCGTGAGCCAAGCAATCTTCTGTGGCGAATTTTGCTCGTGTACCAGCCAGGGAGGAGGTCGCCGCCAAAGTAAGGACGTGAAAGAGAAGGAAAAAGAGCGATGCTGCAAATTAAAGCGCCAACGCAGACAAGCTCGCAATCGCATCTAAAAGAATCGCGAGTGCTATACAACCACACGTGATTACTGACGGCAATAACGCCATTAAGGCAATGGCACATATAGCTAGAGCACCTACATGCACGGGCAATTCAGCTCGTTGTCCCACGCGCTCGTGCCTCGGCGGTGAACTGCACGCACGCACGCACTCACGAACCGCACAGAAAAACAATCTCAGATTTCTCGCACCAGCACAGCATATATGCTCTTCACTTCACTTCACTTTAATACCTTAAAAACCCTCGTTAGAGGGTATTACATAAGGGGTGGGGCACACAGAAATGAAAAACAAAAAGACTAACAGATAAGTTGAAAGTTATACAAATATAAGATTATCACTAAGCAAGTACACGCGTGATTTCTTCGATGAACAATGATTGGCATGTGATAGCAGCAAGTTCACGGGGAAGGCCGTTCCAGTCGTTCGCGGTCCGGGGAAGAATGATGAAGAAAATGTAGTGGTGCGGGCGCCGAGGTCGTGACACTTGCTGCTGATGGCCGGTGCGGAGGGAGATGCGTGGTGGTGGTGCGCAGATGTAGGGTTCCTGTCGCAGCTCAGAGTAAAAAAACTTGTGAAACAAACATAAACTAGCAATGTAGCGGCGATGAGCAAGGGTAGGTAGGCTCTCCTGTTATAAGGAACCCTCTGCGTAGAACGTGCTCAAACGCATACGCGTCACTGTTTCACGCAGCTGATCTCGATTGATCGGCATGCTGACTAAATTTCTGGGCAAATCTGAAGCTCACTATCACCCCGTCTATACGACTCCCTCAGCGCAAAGTTTTACACAGAGAAAAGTGACGCTCCCGCGGACACGGATCCCCCTCCTCCTACCACAGAGCCAGGATAACAGACAACCTTAGTTTTTCTCTATTCGCGCGCACTCTTGTCGGGCGCTGCGTTTTATTACACGGTTTATTGGGTTTTTATTTTCCAATTTTCATCTGCCATCCACGGGCAGCCGGCCAAACGCCTCATTCCCCCAATTGCCTGTACACTCCGTGACCGTGCCATATATGCGCGAGCCCCAGAAGAGATGCGCGCCGCTGGCTAGGAAGCCAGACATGCGTCGCTCCGAAGTTGCGGGTGGTCTGACACCTTGCGGCCGCAAAGTTTTTCCCCGTCATGGCGGCGCCGAGGTCGCCGATCTGCCACCCGAGATCAAGGCACGTCACGTGACGCGATGCCGCCGCACATCTCGTGGGAAGCGGCAAAGACGCAGCAAGCATACGCTGTTGGCTGCCTCCAAACGCTGGCCTCCGGTGACCGGATCGCACAATTTGCGAGACCAAGAGGTTGCGCGAACGCCTCTGCACATGACCCCCGGGCCCAAAAGTGCACGCAGAGGAATTGAGGGACACGTGTTTGCCGCGTCCCCCGGCCGAGGTGTGTGGAAGGAAGCAAGCGTTTAAATAGCTCAGAAACATAAAACGACAGGCAAGCGCAGGCGCTCGAGGCGAACCTGACCTGGACACCCAACCTCCTGGGCCTTCCGCACATGAATTACCTTCACGGCGGCCCCCATCGCATGATCATCACACGGGGCACAGGCGCGAGAAGAAAAACTGCATAGAAAACAGAATTCTACGTATTTCAGCTACACAAGCGGCCAGCTAGGAACTCGGAACACACCCACACACATGCAAAGCAGCACACACTATCTATACGTTTCAGTCGAAGGAAGCTAAGCATATGAACTCGGTAATGAGAGCAAGCCCCCACAAATTACCAACGCGAACGGTCGACGAAGTAGAAACAAGACACAAGAGCGACGACATGTCGTTTACCAAGTTATGGGCCAGCTTAAGGTAAACGACCGACTGCGGGTGAAAATGACGTCATACGAAATCGTCGGAATGAGGAATTCTTACCCAGGAGTGGGGTTGCTAAATTCCTCACACCGAAAGTCCCATATAACACGCCCGCAGAGGACAGACACGACTAAAAGGTCAACACAAAGGCCCAGTTTCAACCCGCGCAGCTTCATTAAGACCAGCGCTTTTAGCGCAGAGCTGAATTAGTAAGCGAAGTGTTGAGCGAACTGCCTCCGACGATACAGTACCCCCCCCCCCCCCCTCTCCCCACGAAACAATCCGAGCAGGAGGAGGCCTACAGTGTACACATCCCCACACTGCCAGCTCAGGCCCACCCTGAAAATTCTCGGCGCGCGCACTTAATCAGCTTCACGCCGGTGGAGGAATTCGGGACGACGTCGAACTCGAAAAACTTCGTAAATTATGCTCGCACACGCACGCGGCGAGCGACCGTCGGCGCGTGGGCAGTGCGCGCGGCCGTGAATTAAGTTCAACCGGCACCCCCCCCTCCCGGTTTCGCCCACGGATTTCCTCCCAGCGAGAGCGCGCTATCGGGCAGCCGCGTCAACTGACATTTCTTCCGGCACCGCGGAACGCGAAGAGCCGCACAACTGCACCCTTCCATCCCTTTCGTTACGCCCTTCCTTCGAGGCAGGGCGGGGGGGGGGGGGGGGGGGGGGTGGGGGTGAAGCACTCTTGAACGAAGTCTCGCACAGGTAAATGGATACCGCACTTTGCGCACTCCAGTCACGCAGTGTGCGAAAAAGAACACAATCCCGCGAGTACACGCATGGCTCTTTCAGACTGTATCAGGGAGGCTTAGTATACCGCCCTTGCCCTGCTTCGCAGATTCCGACGCTCTCTCCAGAGAGCGTGTAAAGCGGGGAGAAACACGGGCCACATAGCCTCGGCAGAGAGCATCGTACATCTTTATAGGAGCGGCGCGGCAACGGAAGCGGAAGACCGTACCTTACGCGTCGGCTGGTTTCTCGCGTTGGTGGACAGGTCTGCGGGCTGTCGAAAAAATTATTTACGAGCTCAAGCGATCCCACCGGCGCTCGGAAGGGAGTTCAGGTAGGACGGCGAGAAGAAAAGGGAAGGAAAAAAAAACAAGCACGCGTGGTAACAGCAAGCGAGGAGAAAGGTTCTTCAGCCTCGCGGCAGTGCAGTGGAACATGACTCGCGCCGAGCGAAGCGCGCAGTGGGAATCGCGGGCTTCGGTAAAAGACAGCGCGGAAGTAGTAAGCGCAGGAAACGTGAAAAGTCGAAAGCAGCGGCTAGTTTTCGCGTTTCGCTTCGGTTCTGACAGAAAGCGGAGCTGTGAACGCACTTACACGCGAACAATCACTCGGATGAGCGCGCGCTATAGATAAGCGAGGTACCCGGCATTCGCCACCGATCAGAATTGTAAGTTGGGCGACTCAGGCAATGAGGGACGCCGCAGTGGAGGGCTCCGGGTAATTTCGACCAGCTGGGATTTTTTAACGCGCACTGGCATCGCACAGTACACGGGCCTCAAGGACTTCACCTCTACCGAAATGCGACCGCCGCGGCCGGGATCGAACCCGCGTCCTCCTCTTACTGTAAAATCCTACCGTCGCTTCCGCACCTTCCGTCATGTGGGGCTTGGATGATGGATCTAGTTGCGCCTAGCCTCCGCATATATACATTTCCTGATTTCTACCTGTACGCCGGTACAGTATTTATGCGTCTTAAATAGGTTTGCCCTTATTTTCCGGCGCGCTGACAACTCTTCTTGCTCCGACGTCGTGATCAAGGGTGGCCACCGATCTTGCTAAGTAAGACGGGTTGGCCACGCCTTGAAACCCAAAAGTGTTTCGACTCTTTCTCTCTCTCTCTCTGCTATCTATCCCCACCCTCGTTTCATCCGTTTCGCCCCCCTTATCACTGCCCGGAGTAACCTGCTCCATGAAGGCAGGATAACCTCCCCGGCTATCCTTTCTCCGTACTTTCGCCCAATGCAATCTGGAACAAGAAACGCAGAACGCCCCAATTTACGATTATCAGTGACGAAGATGTAAACAGTAGATCCAAGAGAAGTGCAAAGCACCGCCATTTGCACCGCAGCGTTAGTGGGATAACTCGAGCAATGGTTCACAGCAGATCCCAAACTGCAAAGTTTACCGCTTTCAGCGCGAGCCCCTCCACGATGCGGATATACAGTGTAGATCAACGTTAACGAAAGCGCTTGCTCATCAAGCACATAAGCGCTCAAACACAAATACAAGAAAGAAAAGAGAAACCGAGAGAAAGGGGGGGGGGGGGGGTATAAAGGTATTCACAGTCATAAGCTTGTGAGGGTTGAGGACTTGAATTCTTCCCGCCTTCGTGAGGTTAGGGTCGCTGAGTATGCAGAGGAGGCAGCTCCGCACGGCTCAGAAGCAGGACCCCTCGGGCTGCATACTTCTGACAAAGACTGTACATCGCCGCATCAAGGACGCGATCGAAATTAAGTCGACTGAACTGCCAGCGACGCACGGTGCGTCGATTCCAAGCCAAGGAAGGCCCGCATAACTCCGGTATTGCCCGCCAGAGAGAGCGGACGGAGAGAGAGAGAGAGAGAGAGAGGGAACAATGAAAGAGCACGGGAAATAGGTCGCGCGAAGAATGCGCGGTTCCTCCGTACGCCGGCAGCGCGCTTTCCTCGTCGTCCCAGTTCGTGCCGTTGGCGAGAAGAAATCACGCAGCATGAGAATGCAAGCGACGACTCTCGTCGGCTCCGAACGAGGGCGAAAACCCGCCCCTGCGTTTGACCCGCCGCGGTGGGCTCAGTGGTTAGGGCGCTCGACTACTGATCCGGAGTTCCCGGGTTCGAACCCGACCGCGGCGGCTGCGTTGCGATGGAGGCGAAACGCTAAGGCGCCCGTGTGCTGTGCGATGTCAGTTGCACGTTAAAGATCCCCAGGTGGTCGAAATTATTCCGGAGCTCTCCACTACGGCACCTATTGTCTTCCTTTCTTCTTTCACTCCCTCCTTTATCCCTTCCCTTACGGCGCGGTTCAGGTGTCCAACGATATATGACACAGATACTGCGCGATTTCCTTCCTCCAAAAAAAACAATTAAAAAAATTAACGCGTTTACCGCGATTGCCGGCGAGGGCGCTGCCAGACAATGAGACCGAAATGTGACGAAGAAACGTGACCACGGCTAACAACGCACGGCTACGCTCTTCGTTTTTTGTACACGCTACA
>NC_135503.1:21630707-21658207 GCF_052857255.1 Amblyomma americanum
AAAGAAATATATCCGCACACAACAAACAGCTGACGCGGCACAACATCCACCGGCTTTCGTTAGCCGCGGCGTAGATAAGTCCATTTCCCCGCAGCGTCGCCCCCAGACGGCTCGCGAAGAGATGAGCGCCGCAGCCTCTCTCCGCTTTATCTGCCAGCACCCGACACCCTTCCGAAGTCTCCCCCGGCTATCCGGGGCGCGCGCGCGAGGCGCTCCGCCACGCACTTATTTTGTCCGCTCAGGCCGAACCGTTATGGGGCGAAGGGGAGACCTGGATACTGTTTGCTCGTCGAGGATGTATGTTGTTCCTGGCACCCCAGGCCGCACGGGTGGTCGCGGTGGTGACGGTGTACCGATTCCGAGCGGCTTAACTGCGCGGAACGGAATGACGCATTCGACGACGCCGCGCGCGGGACTGCGGAGAGATAGAGGCTGATAGCAGAGGCTGAAAGGAGGGGGGGATGGAGAGAAAAAGAAACAGCCCGGAGGCCTGTAAGGGAGAAATGGACGGATACGTGGTATAGATGGCTGCTGCTGCTGCTGCTGCTGCTACAGCTTGGGTATAGTGAATCCCGGAGCTTCGGGGGCTACGCACCCACGAAGAGGCGGCGGGAATTCCAGACGGGGCGGGGAAAAGTTGCGTGAAATATGGAGTTGCGGCTCATCTGTGCAAGCAACGCGATGTTGAGGCCACGGTGCCTGCGGCAGCGATTGTACATCCGGCGCTTCTAGCAAACCGCAAAATTTTTGAGGAAGGATCGATATGCCACGGTTTCGTGCTATTGCTAAACCGAAAGTCAGTCAAAAAAATCCTTGAAGTTCTTTGTTTCCTTTCCCCAAAGTTTTTAAACATAGCAATGTAGAATTCCGGCTCAAATATATATATGTGAAGTAAAAAAAAATGCCGAAGGTAAATGCTTAAACTAAGGTCCCATCATCAGTATGTACAGTGCGGCTAAAAAATCTACCTCCTGTTGCAAAAGCTTAACGTCTACCGCGCTGTTCGGCGGATCGGCGCGATGGACTGTAAGCTTTTGCAACAGACGGTATACGTGTCAGCTTCTGGAATGCGAAGCGCCTTGCCTGTCTGTGTGGCTTCTTCAGGTAACTCGCTGAACCGAACGCGGAGTGGTATCTATATTCGACACCAAATTCATGAAAACACTGTCGGCATTACGTCACATTTTCGTGAAATAGTATAGAAAGGTAAAAGTGCAATTGTGTCGCAAAGGAACGAAGACTACGTGGCCTTTTGGGACGGAAGCAGTGGTAGCCTTTCCTTCCTTGCTGCAGACGGTGCCGTAATCCACTTCAGTGCGTGCGAGAAAAAAAAAAAAGTAGCCCACTGTACTAAAAGCTTAGCTGAGCTAAAAAAAAAACGCCTCCTATGCACTTCATTTTTTTTAGTAGTGTCAAATAATGGGGCCTCCTCGCAATTACTGCCCCTATTGTTCGGCTAAAG
This sequence comes from Amblyomma americanum, assembly GCF_052857255.1. Taxonomy (NCBI): domain Eukaryota; kingdom Metazoa; phylum Arthropoda; class Arachnida; order Ixodida; family Ixodidae; genus Amblyomma; species Amblyomma americanum. The sequence goes on from NC_135503.1 coordinate 21,632,170, forward strand.
TACGTTCACTTTCCAGCCCAGAAACTCGGAATTCAACGAACGGGTTCGTTAATTCGCGCCAAAACGGTCGAACTCGACACGTTAAGAGTGACGTCACGTAATCGCTCACGACGACTGGCCCGGTTGAGTACGACGGCACCACAGGCGACTTTCATCCGTCTCTCTCTCTCTTGGATGCTCTCCATGGTCCGGCATATCATTCACACACTGTTTCAGGGAGAAAGACTGCTCAGAGAGAGAGAGACTGTCTGGTCCAATCACACTGATTTATTAATTCGCATAAGCAATACACCAGGCGCAATTGACGAACCTGCCCCTTTCGAGACCATAGTCACTTCGTCAATGCGTAAAAATGTGCACGGTGAGTCCACCCCCTTCCCCCCCCCCCCTCTTCTTTTATCGACAAGGACATCAAAGGGGGATGTTGGTGCCTGATTACGGCGCCGGCTACTCCTTTGCACATAACTGAAGAAAAAGCACGAACTGGCGACATGACGTTCCACAAAGCACACTTACATCACACAATCTTATGCGCCGTAAAACACACGAAACATTTCCTCTCTTAACAAAAACTTTTGCTTTCGGTCTCAAACTGCGTATTCGACCTCCTTGAAAGCAATCTATATCGATCTAGACCAACTTCGTTTTGGTTGTTTAAGAGTCGTTTAACGACTTCTCAGCAATCGCACTGGCGATCAGGGTCCCGCGGCGCTGACAATGAGCCACTGATGCCGAGCTATGCAGGGCAACTCCGCGGCAGATATCGGGAATGCATGTACGTATATACCGCCAACCTTGGAGAAAACGAGTCCAAAAGCGGCCCGCCTATTTCCTCGACCTTCCTTCTCGCGGAGAACTCAAGGCCGGCTGTCCCGTTACGTTCAGTCTCTGGCCTTGCAAAGAACGCGCCGGACGCCGTCACGCGGGTGGGAAACAAAAACTGAAAAAAAAAAAACTCGGGACGAAGCGGCAAGGAAAGCTCGAGGAGGAAAAATGCGCACGAAGGCGGTTGCGGTGGTTTACTACGAGGGAGCGCTCGCGGGTCGGCTCCATAATCGAGAACTCCCTAACAAAACAAAAAACATACTACTGCATCACCCCCACCCCCCCCCCCCCCCCCCCCGCCTTTTATCGCGCTCAAGAGAACCTTCTTCGCTGCTTGTCTATAGAATACATGTTTACGTTCGTGTCCGAAACCCTCTGACGCCCCAGCGCTGCACAACTCCGAGAGGAAGCTGACGCTCGAGGACATTCTGCATGCTATGTGGAACCGCAACTCCTCAAATCGTACCAATAACGTGCGCCGCAACGCCCGTAGGAGTGCTCAATGTCGTTCAGGACAGGCTCGACATTCATTCCGAGACCGCCCCAGAGAGGCGCCGCTTGCAGACAGGCACGAAATATTGAAAAGGCCAGGGGGCCTTAGGCGGGACAGGCGAAACGCTTTCCGTAGAGCAGTGGGCAATGTCTAAGGCGCCACTGGAGGTTTTGGTTGGTTTTGTGCATCGCTTTCCACAGTTACAGGCTCCGGTGTGTGTAACTCTAAGGGACCTATCGCGGTGGCTTAGTGACTACGCCGTTCGGCCTTCTGGGCCCAAGGTCAGAGAATCGAACCCCGGCCTCGGAGGCCGCATAGCCATGCAGGCGAAATAAAAAAAAAACGACCATGTACGTCCTGCGCGGGTGTTAGTGCAAGTTTAAGAACCCCAGGTGGTCGAAATGAATCCAACCCCCCCCCCCCCCCCCACCCCCCCCCCCCCCATTACGGCGTTCCTCGTAGTCATAATACATGTGTCGCAACGGTAAGCTGAAACCGACATACAATGTAGCATCTGTAACTGTAAGGCATCACAAGAAGGTAAACATATCGGGGTTTTTTCGGCGCTGAAGTGCTTGACAAACGCTGTCTTCCAAGTATGATTTTACGCCAGTGTAACCTGCTTAGGTGAACTAACGAAATACTGACACTAGGGTCCCAACCCCGGCGCAGGCAGGCCCATCACACAAGACACGACGAACCGTATGTTCTGTATCCTAGACTCGGTAGCAGACGCGAGAGGACAACTGCAGCGATGTGAACAACAAAGATAAGTCTGGTCATGCAAGAAGCGTGAAAGATGCTTGAGAGGAAGCAGCATTGCGGAAAGCGGCCTGAACCGCGAATAACGGTATAAATTTCAGACATGCGAGCGCATTCCATTCCCCATGCCCACGTGTACTGTACGCGCGTATATAGAGTTGAACCTCGATAAAACGAAGTTGAAGGGGCCCGGCGATTACTTCGTTACAGCCGTAGCTTCGTTATAGCCGTCGTCGTCGTTCCTTCGTTCTATCCATTATTTCGTTATAATGAGGTTCGACTGCATACCGTCATCGCTGAACCTTACATTCTGTTTGAAGAACAAAAGATGCGGCGGCTCATAAAGGGACAGCTAGAAAAGCGCTTTCTAACAGCTGATGCATCTTGTGCGTTGCCTTTGTTGAGGCCACAGTGTGCGTACAGAAGACATTTACTGAGGAACTGTCCAAACCTGGAGCGGATATCCAAACCTGAACTCCAAACGTGAACTGCCTGATCGAAGACAGCAACCAGTCGTTCGCTCGTCAGACGCTGCGCTTGAACCTTCACAAATTAACCGGTGCTTGAAGTTATCCTCACGACAAAACCTCGCTTAAAAACGGGCGCGCAATGTTTCGAAATTCGTTCTTCAACCAAGCAACGGAAGAAGCCCGACGCCGGCAGGCCCAAGGGGAGGAGCTGAGCCCCGCCTTCGTCCCCTACCTTCTCGATGTGGAGCAGCAGCCCTGCGCAGGTCGACGCCGAAGCGGCTCATGTTGCGGCGCCAGGCGTCCAGCTGCAGGGACACCTGCTCGCGACACCCCGCGCACTTGTCACAGTCGGCCTGCGCGCACGACGACAGCACGGCCACATCCGCGTCGACGGCGTCGGCCGCGGGAGGCGGCGGCGGCAGCGACGAAGTCCTCCGCTGTTCGCTCTTCGTCAGCAGGCACTGCTCGGCGGCGGCGGCGGAGAGGTCGACGGCCGCGCGGTGGGGCTGACCGCCGTGCTCCGGCGACGGCATGGCTCGCTCCCGCTGCTGCTGGGCTGAGGCGCCGCCGCCGGCTGGGGGCCCGAGGCGCACGCCGCGACGCACATTGAGCACGCTAGGCTTCTACTTCGCGCCGACTACGCTACGTGCAGGCGCCGCCGCCACGATGACTCGCGCGCTTCTGGCACTGCGCGTAGTAGAGGAACGGCGGCAGCTGCGAGGCCGTCCGAGGAGACTCGGTGGTCGGCCCTCTCTTCTGGCAGCTGGCCGCGCGGCCGATTCCTCCTCCTCGCGGACGACGACGCGCTGCGGAAAGTCGTCCTCTCGCAGCAAGCGGCACACCTCCTCGACGCACGTGGCGGAGTCGTATTCGACGTCGACGCAGGTCGTTTCGTCAGCTTCGCCCGCCTCCTTTCGCCTCTTCCGAGCGTAGTCGTCGCCGATGGGGACGCACCCCCTCGCGTGGTCGACGCAACGTAACGAGCTCCGCAACAACGAGTGCGGCGGCGGCGGAGGCTGCGCAACACGCGCCAATCACGTAAACGAACCGAACGGGCCGCAGACAGCGCGGAGTGGCCTTCGGTCCTCTTCCACGTCACGTCAGCGCGCAGGAACGCCGCGTCGGTCGGTCGGTCCGTTCGCGGCAGCGTTTATCATCGGCGGGGAATAATGACGGTCGGCGCGAGCGGACGGGGGCCGCTCGTTGTTTCGCCCCCGACGACGACAGGAAGCGGTGAGCGGCGGCGTACACAGAGCGGGGTAAGGGGCGACAGCGGGGCCGTGTGTACGCGGGAGGAACCGGAGCGAGAGAGAGAGCGAAGGGGAAAACCGCAACGACCTATTTACAGAAGTTCGAGTCATTGTCGAGTCGTCACGCCACGGATTGCCTCCTGCTCTCCATGGAGGAGGCTTCAAGAGTCGCAGCTATAGGCTCACCAAGTTGAGCCCATCATCCTCCAATCTCAAATGCAGCGTGCCACGAACGATGACGGTTAAAGGTGCACTAAAGAGGAACCTGAGCTCAGTCTTTTTACCGCGGAAACTCTATCTACCCTTTCCGGGCATTCTTCGAAACTTCGAATTATTGTCCTGTGGGGGCCGATTGCCATAATTAAATCGAATTAAACGTTCCGACTCCCACCTTTTTTTTTTTTAACTCAACACGGTAGGTAGGAGGAGTCAACCAACGCGTCAGCCAGTCCCGTCGCGGCTTGCCGCTCCGCCATCGGCGGACTGACACCGAAATCAAAGAGTCCACGTGTATTTTTATTTGCGTGGGCCTAATTTGCGGCTACATTGCCTGTGACTGAAACTGCTTATTCCCTGAAACCTAAAAATCAAATAAAAGCGAAAGCGAAGCCGCCACTGGACTGGATGAAAGGCACTCCACCCGTTGGGTGACTCCGCCTACCTACCGCGTTGAGTTAAAAAAAAGGCGGGAGTAGGGACGTTTTAATCCGATTTAATTAAAGAAATCGGCCGCACATGGCAATAATTCGAAGTTCCTAAGAATGCCCGGAACGTGTAGAGAAAGTTCCCGCGGTAAAAAGAGGAGCTCAGATTCCTCTTGAGTGGACCTTTAAGGAAACAACGCTTCATTTCTGGCTGCTGAGCTTCACATATTATATGGAAACTGACAGCTTTGGCTCTGCAGGAAGCAATCGACAGAAACAGAAGAAGGAGCATATTTGGAAACTAGCAAGAAGGGGCATTATTTTGCGAGGAAAAAAATCGTTCACTTCTCCGAGCAGAAAACAAGATTGAAAAACCCACCGGAACAACGCAGTGTCGCCGCCTTTTTTGTACAGCGCACGTAATGCAATCAAAGAACGACGGGCAGGACTACAGTGAAAGCAGTCGTGGCAACAATACGATCCGCAGCGGAAGTCGCAAAGCACAAAAGGTAAAAAGCGCAGCACCAAGCTTTAGTGCGCTATGCTAGCCAGCCAGGACGTAGATTTACTTTCATTTATCTGAGCGCATGAAAAAAAAAAAAACGACACGGAGGGAGAGAGAACGTAAAAAAAAGAAAGAAAATACGAAACACAGGCAGTGCGAACGCACGAGGCAGAATTACGACGCGACGACACCACGAGAACCTGTACGCGACGTATACACCGCGACACCCGACCTTGCGTCACCCGCCTGTGGAAACCGCGCGACATTGCACTGCGCGTCGCGTTTCTGCACAGTCGGCCGCACAGGCAACTGCACTCCGTCCCACTATAATACCGTGCAGCGCAGTGGACGCTCGAGATAAGCTCAGACAATCAACGGCCGCATTCATAAAGCAGTCTGCACGTACCACGACTGGCTAGCGCACATGGAGGAGCCGACCAAAGAGAAGCCGCGCTCAGGTACAACAGCGCTGTGAAATCGGGGCCCTGATTGGCTGAGGCCCACTGCGGCGTTAGCAAAGCTGCACGGTTTTGAATGAGACGGCGTGCACCGCAACAGTGCGAGTAAGCGTGACGCGGGGTCGACGTGCAATATGCCGGGCGAAGCCAAAAGAACGACCTCTCCTCTAACCGCCGCAATGCTGGCTGGCTCGGTATAAGACCGAAGGAATGCTGTAATAGTTTCGGCACTTGCCCGCAGTTCACGACCAAAGGGAGGTGGAAAAAAGCAAGTATTCTTCAGAATACAAGCTTATTTTTAATAGATGGGGGTGTATACTAATTCTGCTGTTTTGTCCAGCTAAAAAAAAAAAAACGCTCCAGCTCGTAGGACTCTGGAATCACGACGTGATACGTAATGCCACGCACCCGCAGCACACCGTGCAACGCATTCGCCGAAAATTAACACTGACGGTTGGGAACGGAAACAAGTTCCCTCTTCAGAAGATGCGAAGTACTGGCAGTTGCGAAGATTTTCACCGAGGTTTCAATCTCCTCTATTTGCTAATCTCAGGACCTTCGGTGCCGCGCCTAAGAGCCTTCTCCCGTTGCTCAGTGCATGAAGTTACAATGCTTTGCAGTGGGAATATACCTCCGTTGTCAAGAGTAAGCTCTCCGCATATTTAGTGATCGAAACCTACTGGAGAACTTGGGCAGCACACCAGAATCTCCTCTGCTCTCTTCCCCGTTCAACAGTTTCCCTCGCGGCCCAATTTCGGTATGAGCTCAAGGCGAGACAATGCGCGTTACTTCCCCTCATGAGGGAGGCCGTTCATTAGGAGACACGTCGCACGCAAAAAAAAATAATCGCCACGGGAATTATTGCTGTGAGCAGTCACACTGCTTTCGATCCTCTACCTGCGAACACCACAAGCGCGTGTGGGGTTCACATATCCGTTGTGCCCGTCTTAGTGTAGCGCTACAAACTCCATACCAAGCTCCAAGGGCCCGACTATAACAGTCCGCAACGCAGCGGGAACTGTTTAGTTCGATCTTTCCACGAAGATCGCACGACTTCTACCCAACATGCCACGGTCTCAGCTCGTTGTTGCCTGTGAGAAAGGCATACACCTCTCACAGAATGCTATCAAACCTTGGTCAGAGTTCAACACTGTGCTCCGCAACAGCGGAAACACCGGAACGAGCAACAGAGCGAAAGACCGCGCGCAACTTCGTTTCCCCATTCGGTAGACCTCAACGTACGTGCACCTTTACCGGCCCCATCGTAACGAGGCGGCAACCAAAGCACAAGTCATCCAGGTCTCCGCATCGCCAGATGTCGACTTCCAAGGAAAGCGAAGACACTTTGATGCCTTTTCATTTCGTTCTCTCCGCCAGCTTTGCACAAAGCGCCAGCAGCGAGCGAAGCGAAAACCGCGCGACGAGCGCACGCGGCTGACGTCACACGACGCGCTGCGCTCACACGAGCGTGACAAGCGCTAAGCGCAAGCGCAAAAAAAAGTGACTCACGCCGACCGCGGCACGCGGGAGAAGCGGCCCGTCCGCCCAGTCAAGGCGCGCTCACACTGGCGGGAAGCTTCCCGCGCCGGCACAGCGTCAACGTCGACGCTGCCTCGCAGCTCCTCGGAATGACGCTCACACTACGCGCGTTTTCTCGCTGCGGTTGTCTTGGAATGTGGAGAGAGGAGGCGCTGAGGGAGGACCCGAACGAGCAGAAAGAGAAGGGGATAGTCACGTGACACTAGAGAAGACTGGAAAGCGCACCCTGCTAGCTCCCCTCCCGTCGCCCTGGCAAAGCAGCCGCCGAGTGCCCCGGCCGGCCGGGGCCGGCCGGCCGGACCGCCGGACGCGCGCAGCCTCCGCCGACGGGGTCACTGAACTGGGACCGACGTCACGGTTCACGGTCGGCGCCCATTGGCTGTCCTTAATCACCGGCACGGGAAAAATGGGTACCGAACCCATCGCTCCGCGGGACGGGAGAGCAGGCTGTCCGCGGGAGAAAAAACCGGCTTGGGCGGGAAGCGGCACGCGGGAAACGCCCGGCGTTGCGCGTTTTCCCCGCTAATGTGAGCGCCCCTTCAGTCACAGCAGCGAGAACGGAGACCGCTACGACAGACAGAGAGAGACCGCGCGCTTTCCCGCGGACCTTTTTTCCACGTGTAAACCCCCTCCCTCCCCTTCCATCGACTTTCCTTTCTACGTTCAACATATATACAAGACCGTTATAAGAAGGACCAGTACATAAACGTTCCCAATCGCAGAGCGCGCACAGCCCTACAGGAGTTACGACGCGTGCCGCTCTTAAAGGAGTCGTGGAGAGAAGGCGTCGCGTCCTGGCCGGCATCTGGCGAGCGCTGACTTCGTGACGCGACACCGGAACGGTGCGAACACGTGCGCCGCGCCCTCCCCCGGTGCGGCCCGCCGCTATTGGAGTGAGAAGAAACGGTCACCCGGAATGGGTTGCTCACGCTTCTTGGAAGCGCGGGCCGCAGTATACGGCTGCTCTGGAAGCATCGCGGCGTGAAATGAGTCACGAAGAAAGGCTTACGGTAAAACAAGAAAAAGCAACCGAAAAGAAACAAAAAGAAGTCGAGAAGAATGAATAGCAGTGAGAAAGGGGGAGGTTAGGGTTACCGAGTCCATGCAGACCCAAGCGGCAGGCATTCTGCGTTCCCGTTGAGTTAAGCGCTTATTATTAAGGCGAAAGCCTTTAATGCGATCATACTCGCGATGTCCGACCGTCCGTGACACTCTTCAACTCGATAAGAAACAAAAAATCTTTTGTGCACGATGGGTTTCGAACCACCATCCTTCCGTTCCGCAGCTGAGCGTGCTAACGACTACGCTACTTCCTGTCAACGCATAAGTGGTTCTCCTTGTCTAGGACGCTGGAGAGTGTTAGCAGAAAGGCATCGAATCAGATGGATGCCTACCAAATGCCCTCCAGTGTCTCCAGCATTTAGGATTCACAAACAACTGTGTACTTAATTAACATCTTAACCACACAAGCAGTGACACAAGCAGTGACACAAGCAGTGACACAAGCAGTGACACAAGCAGTGACACAAGCAGTGACACAAGCAGTGACACCAGCAGTGACACAAGCAGTGACACAAGCAGTGACGCAAGCAGTGACGCAAGCAGTGACGCAAGCAGTGACACAAGCAGTGACACAAGCAGTGACACAAGCAGTGACACAAGCAGTGACACAAGCAGTGAACACAAGCAGTGACACCGCGCTAAAGGCTTTCGCCTCACCGCACTTCAGGTCAACTAAGTGCGCCCCTTAATTATTTTCTTCTCTCTCTATTCGCAAGCGCTTCGTAGACGAGCAAAGCCGTCGGCACAGCTCAAATGAGCCCGAGACGAGCCGGTAACATCCCGCACAAAGAACAGCAGTTAAACTTTTGAAAAGGTTGACGCAAAGCGCACAAACTGAAAGCTTGGTATGCACTAGAACGAAGCGCGCGGCCCGTACAACGCTTCTAGCGGCTCAAGGATAGCACTACCGAAGTTAAGCTTCAACCTGCGACCAACCCGAACGAAGAATGGAGTATACTATCGCTGAAGAGAAAACGAATGGTTTTTGAAACCGAGCTTCTAAAGCGATAATGTACAAACTTGTAACGGTACAGAGAAATGTCAGTATACATCCTCCAGCATGTAAGTACATTTGCGAGCCAACCAACGACAGTCGTTGAGGTCTTTTTTTGTTGTTGTTATTTTCCTTGCTCTTTCAAGGAACCATTCAACTTCATAAAACGTGCCCTCGTTGGCAAAAACCAGCAGCATTGTTAGTCAGCCCCGAATAACGTTCAAATCGACAGGAGACGTGTTCCCTTCGCCCAAGGGCGGCGCATCTCCAACCAGCAGCCATCACAGCGACCGCGGGCTATGCAAAGCAGAGACGTTTCCCAAACGAATCGCGGCAGGCCTCCGACGATGCGCTGCGCGCATACACACACACCCCATCTCCACGTGGCGCGGATCGTGTTTACTCAAAGCCCGTTTTCGAAAATAAAGATACCCCAGACGGCTACGTTTCAAGGATGCGGCCCAAGGGGACGTCCGTTCATGACTGCTTGCACAAGCACACGCTGTGCGCTTTCAAAAAAAAAAAATAACAGACGGCGCCCGGCCCACGGAAACGGCAACCCGGCTGCAATGGTTAGGCGCCGGCGGTTGCAGTTTCCGGAAAGTACACCAGTTCGCAGCGGAGAAAATCGGTTTCCCCCGAAATGCGCTGCATATCGCTTGACTCCTTGAATGCTAGACTACTATACGACGTAAAAATCGGAGCTACTGCACTAGCGGAGCATGAAACGCGCATTCTTCTCTAACGTGAGCACATAAACGGGTAGTTGCATACACAGAGCATTTGCGAGCACTCGAGCTGTGAGAATCAGCGTTTTTGGAACAGACCATCGTAAAAATACGCAAAACCTGCACCTCAGCTAAGGAAGGGAACATTTTGACCCCTACATCTTGAAACTATGCTTGCTGTCTTTTATTTTTTTGTCCACCACGACTGCCTCTCCACCAGCTGCCACTTAATGCAGTGAGGCACACGGCTCGATAAACATCGCAACTGCATTAAAGCTGCCCTCCCCCCCCCCCCCCCAAACCTTTAAGCCAATCAATCAGCTAACCAAGCGTTTAATAGCGCTACTTGCAGGGCGTGCAGAACGGCCCTTTCCATTTCCTTATTTTTTATGTTTCTTGCCCTCTCTCCATGCTGGAGAAAGACGCATTCTCCACATTTTCAGCATATTTAGTCTCTTAAAAACAGCCAGTAACGATTCTCTACACAGCCCCACCTGTGTTGTAACACGACAAATAAACTACAAGCCACTCACACTGCTATACCACACAGTGAAAAATAAAATACGAAAAACTCGCATATTATCGCGACAGCTGTAGAGGGTCGTTTGCAATGACGTCGAATAAATTATCGCTGCTCTCAAGTGCCTGAGTGCACAATGAAAACGACCGAAAAGTTCACGGGATCGTATAGGCACGCGGCCGCTGATGCGAGCGTGGCGTTCGCTCCAAACTGTATATAACGCACTAGCATATTATTCTTCAGTTTACGAGCTTAGCAGATGCGTTATAAATGCAAAGCCTTGTCCACAGATCTTCACGCCACAAGCGCTGCTTTTGAAAGGTGTAGCGGGGCATACACGGAGCCAATAAAGCTATCCGCGTCTTGAGCGGACAGGACCAGGGTCCTCCTAAGCCGCCGGAGATTTTGAGCTTGACGGGTGCCACAAAATGCCCTACAATGTGGCTCAGAAGCGGACCTCGCGACCGGAAAGACTTCTGGCCAAAGTTGTACATTAGTGTGTCAGAGTTAACACCCAGGGTAAAAAAAAAAACGAGAAACAAAAACAAACCGCCATAATCCGAGCGTGTGCAGGCCTCGGACAAAATTTGCTGGGACAGGAGTGAAGGGGGTCAGCGCCAAAGCCGGAGCAATCGGAGTTTAACTGCGAGAAGCCGTTGTCCCGCACGGGATGACGGCGATGGTGATGACAACACGCTTCCCTCGTCGTACACCGCTCGAGGCTCCACAGCCAACCTGAGAGTTGTTCCTTTTTCTCTCTCTCTTCCAAGCGCGTCGCTCACATCCAACCAGAAATACATAAAAGAAAAAACATACTAAAAAAACAAAGGGACGCGCAAAACGTGCGCTTATCGTCGTTTCGCACCTCTGCCAACGTAAAGTCACGATCGGCACCGCAGCGGCATAAGCAGCAGCAGTTATAACGCAACCAGGGGGACACCCGGCGGGATGAGAAAGAGGTGTGAGGAGAGAGAGAGGAGGGAGCGAGGAAGAGAGGGGAGAGGGGGGGGGGGGGGGGCACGTTACGCGAGCAGCATTAGCAGAAAGTTGCCGAGGCAGCTCCAGAGCCAGCCACACACGGCAGCCGCCGGAGCTCCATTAGTCCAGCGGCCAGGTCGGCCACCGCCTCTTCTGCCGATCGGAGGACGAGAGTGCGAACACTAGCCGCGCCCTGTCCCCGTGGGCGCCTCGCGGGGGAAAAGGAAATCTCGCCCGCAGTGCGCCACCGCAGTTCCGGCGCTGTCCGGGCTTCGCCTGATGACCGCCCGTCGCAAAATGGTAGGGGGGGGGGGGGGGGGGGGGGGGGGTATAGGCAGGAACGGTCATTTTCTGCATCGGTCTTTCGCACCGCGGATGTATTGCGCGACGCATATTCGACGTCCCGCGCTAATTGTTCGTCTACGGCCCTCGCATAGTGCTCGTGTAAGGGGGCTGTCACGCTCGGTCGAACGAAAGAAAAAGGAACAAGAGCGGCAATTAGGGGTGGTTGGCGCAGCAATGTCTTTGAGTAAGACCAGGACAACGGAAAAATGGTTGAAAGTAGCACCAGTGTGCGTATGCCCTTCTCTGGTCGTCGTCTTCTGTGACGCGAAGTGAAAGAAAAAAAAACAGACAAGGCCGACGTGACGTGCTGCAGGAAAGCCGCAAGCACATGCCGGGAATGCTGACGCGCTACGTCCAAGGAAGAGTAGGAGTAAAGAAGAAAAATATAAGCGAGGTTTGTTCAACACAGTACCGTAGGAAAGCTATGGAGTTTCCTTTTGGGATATTTTATGTGGCTCGTTACGCGTCAATAGTGTTCCACCTCTCCTGAACGTCGGAGTAACCCTCCTTCTCGCCCGTCCGAAAGTTTCGACTCCCGCTGATTCTATACTCGGATAGAACTCAAGAACCAAGCGCCTTTTCCCCCCGTCAGAGGACCCCCGTCCAGCCAATGGCGTCTGTCGATACTCATGACTCTGCTAGCGTGACAAAGCAGGGAGTGGCAGATAGAAGGCGATAGTCCCTTCCTTCCATGTTCGGCGAAGTCACTCTCTGCTGACATCTCGCACAGCCACTCGATCAGTGCACGCAGACGAGGAAGCGCACGCAACAAAGCAGACTGCTCTCTATAGCCTAAATTTCCCCAGCGACGGCCGCGCAAGGAGCTGGAACCTTCCACAGCGAGTAACCCGGTTAGTTGAGTGATGTCCGCGGGGTAACCGCTCCGTTCGACGGTCATCCTTCCGGTGACGCAATAGCTAACCGCACAGAGACACACGGTGTAAAGAAAAGCGAAACCACTTCCGCATTCCTCTCCGAGCGTCCTCTACCAGCCTAAGAAAGCGCGAGAACAAAAACTAGTGCCCCCGGAGGAGGTGCCCGACCGCTCATCTCGAAAACGCCCCACTCCAAGAGCCCCGCGTGCCTTTGCCACGGCTTCGTGGCACTAAACGAACTCCACCGAGGCTCAGCGGCCAGGCAGAGCCAGAAAATGATCCCGTGGGCATTCAGGGCTCCGTGGCCTAGGGGAGGGTCGACCGTACGCGTAGCGCAGCCGGTACAGCCGCTCCCTCCGCAAGCTTGCTCCCTGCTCCGAATTATACAATGAACCGGTTTCTCCTCGGCGCACTTGTTTCGGTATTCGACACAGCAGCGTATAAACGAACAACAGCCTTCACTTGACAGGGAGCCCGCGGAAACTGCTCTCCATCGCCCCAAGCCTCCCATGCAGCAGTGCGACTTCGTTCTACTTCGGATCGGGGCGCGATGTTCGAACCAAGTTAAGCTCGCACGCTTGGAAAGACGCGTAGGTCACGACAGTCATTTCACTGGGATGCATTAAACAATGCCGAGCTTCCCCGTTTATCGATTTCAACAGCAGTTAGACGGACCATAGATCGGTGCGCCTGCAGCCACAGAAAGCCTTCCTCGCAGAGATCTCGAACCAAAATTGGTAGGCATGTACGGAGGTGAACTCGTAACGATTTAACCCAGTGCGGGAGCTTCCATAAAAGTTCTACTGTAACGTTCCTTCAAGGCACAATCTCAGTTGGCTTCCCAGAGTTGCCGCGCCTTTCGTTTCTCCACAATAACCTCCTCATCGTGTAACGTTCCTTCAAAGCACACGCTCAAGTGCCTGACCAGTGTTGCCACGCCTTTCATTTCTCAACAACCTCCTCCTCCTCTAACGTTCCTTCTAGGCATATGCTCAAATGCCCGCCCGAGTTCCCAAACGCTAAGGCGCCCGTGTGCTGTGCGATGTCAGTGCACGTTAAAGATCCCCAGGTGGTCGAAATTATTGCGGAGCCCTCCACTACGGCACCTCTTTCTCACTTCTTCTTTCACTCCCTCCTTTATCCCTTCTCTTACGGCGCGGTTCAGGTGTCCGCCGATATATGAGACAGATACTGCGCCATTTCCCTTCCCCCAAAACCAATTATTATTGTTATTAGTTCCCGCGCCTTCCAAAACCTCCTCGTCCACTTGCTTGTTGTATTCGTTAGATAGCGAAACCCTGCCGGCCGCGGTAAACGAAGCCACCTAACCGCATACAGTCAATGTGCTAACAAATCCTACTCCTAAGATTCCAGGCAGCTTAATAATTCTTCAATTCCAATGATTCTATAATTTCCGAGGGCACAGGAAATTCCTGAGGGCACAGTAAATGGGCACTGAGAAGAATATCATGCGTATAGCAACTGAAAGGTAACATCGACAATGCTGCCTAACGCGTGGCCATCGGATGACACGCTGCGCCCATTTTGTGTCGTCTTTTTTTTTTCACTACGCCCCGCTTCTTGAGAGGCATAATTGCCCTTTAATTCCTTCCTATTGCTGCATCTCTGTTTCCTCCAGCGCCTCTCTCCTTTTTTTTTAAAGGATTACACGGCAAAGTATAAGCACGGTGCAACGCAACCAAGATAGTAAACAAGAAGCCAATCCCATTTCGCGATTCGATTAAGGCGGGCAAATTCCCGAGCCTGGAGGAAATGGCACAGCCTACGCCGGCTACAAGCAAGGGATGCATAGCAGGCGCTTACGTAAGCGCTTTACTGTTGCAACGTCCACCAAACGCACGCGAAAGCAAGCACCATGACCCATATTACAATACCGCTATAGCTGCGCTCGTCTAATAATAATAATAATAATAATAATAATAATAATTGGTTTTGGGGGAAAGGAAATGGCGCAGTATCTGTCTCATATATCGTTGAACACCTGAACCGCGCCGTAAGGGAAGGGATAAAGGAGGGAGTGAAAGAAGAAAGGAAGAAGAGGTGCCGCAGTGGAGGGCTCCGGAATAATTTCGACCACCTGGGCATCTTTAACGTGCACTGACATCGCACAGCACACGGGCGCCTTAGCGTTTTTATGGAGGAAAAACTGTTCGAAAATATTTCGCTCCCTCGTTTTCTCTCAGGCGCGATTAAAAAGAATATATACCTAAAGAATATATATATATAAACGATTTCTATTCAGTGCGCCGATAAATCATCTCTAAACTGAAAACTTGAGAGAGTGAGAGCTCCAAGAAGAGAACGTGTACAGATGAAAAGTAATTACGGCAGATACATCCCGAGCGATTCCAAGTATAAGGCCGCATTCTAGCGAGCCCCGGGAACGCATTGTTCCGCGTTTATTTACCTTCGCCCCATGACGAGGCAAGCAGCAAGCGCGCGAAGGAAGGGTCCCGGGGAGCAACAGCCGCAAAAACGTGAAGCAGCTGCGACGACGCCGACGCTGTGCGGGAAGAAGCGAGTCGCGTGTTGACACAGAGGGATTTCATAACGCTTCAATCGCCGGCGGCGGCGGAATCGGCAGCGCGGCTGCTGCTACCAGGTGTATAGGTTGCGCCGCTGCACCGCCGTATATAAGAACCGGAGCGGGAAAAACAAACAAACAAACAACAAACGCTGCGCGCGATATCGAAGAGGGGAAAAATTTGGAGCGAAGTGCTCGCGGACCAACTTCAATTGTCGGGGAGTCACGCCTCGGCGAGAGTAAACAAATAAACAAACAGAGGAGGAGACGAGGAGGGAGGAAGGCGCTTCCTGCAAAGATGACGCTCCGCACGGTATATAAGTACACTATACTTTCCCTCGAAGCCTTCGCGGTGTATAAGTCTGCTATCTGCGCCTTCCTCCGGCGTCCAAACAGAAACGAGACGCACGGACGGAAGGAACAACTTCGAAATTTTTTTGAAAGGAACAAAAAAGAATCTTCAGAGATGGCACGCGCGCGCGACGAGAAACAGCTCCAAAGTTTCGCACATGAGCAGTTCACTTTTGAGCCCCCGGCAAGTAGCGTTTGAGAACGGAAGCACCAAGTACCAAAAGAGAGAGAGAGAGAATGATAAAGAGAGAGGGGGGGGGGGGGGGGACAAAGAGGCGGCTCTGGCGTCGATAACTGCGCCATCCGTCGCCAATGAGCCTAAAGCGTTCGCTTTCCCTCTGGTGGCTTCGTATAGCCAGCGTCAGGGACAGCAGTGCCGACGGGAGAGATTTTCGAGACGCCGTGAGTATGCGGCATGGCGTGCTGTAAAAACATTGCCGCGTTCGCGGTCTGCCGTAGCCAACAAATGATTGATCACGGGAGCGAGAAAGAGGCATTGAGGCTGTTGTGAAATGGGATACAGCACATAGAAAATGCAATCTGCAAGTAAATCGGGAACCAACTGTTTAGTTGTGCAACAAGTTTTTCTTTAACCTGCTGGTTTTATTCTTGACAAATGCGCCCAAAACGTTCACGAGTACAAATAAAGGTCTAACAGAAAAAGTAAATTCACACGCGTACGAGTAGCACAGGAAAAGATTAGGGAGCAACACATGCTGCATGGGACGCTACACCTAGCGAACTGTAAAAACAATGCAACAGTATTTACTGATTGCTCTAACATCCACGATGCGTTCCACATTTTTTTTTTTGTCAAACGCTGGGCAGGGAACCAGTTTCTCCAGAACATGAGGCGGCATCAGAATCTGGATTTCCCTAACTCTGGTGGCTGCGAATCGACGCAGGCCGAATGCGTTCGCAAAGCACACATTCCGTCGTGCAAGCTGCTGTCATAAAAACGAGAGTATGTTGTCCTGCAGTTTACCCCCTTTTATAAAAGGAAAGCGCGCTAAAGAACAGCTTTTCTTTTTTTTTTACCGCCATAAAGGCGTGTTCGTGTTTAGAGAGTAGATAGCCTCAGGTTCCCCTTAGCGACGCTTGCAGCCGTCAGCGTAAGTTCTCCTCTAAACGAACTCTTGTGCATCCTGGTTGCCAACCACATTTCAATCCAACGATATCAATGTATTATTTATTTAGAAAACAGGTCCTACATGGAAGGACAAAAAGCATTTCGTCGCCTCCTATCTCAGGAGATAGCGTTACGGACGAGAACAATGTCAACGGCTGGTCCCCTAGCTCCCTTATTTCTCAATTCCATGGGGGCGAGAGAGAGATAAAAACAATTAGGTCAACACCACACGTATCCTGCAGCTCTATCTGCCATCACGCGAGCTGTTCCAGCCTTGCAACTTGACGTTCCCCGATATCCAATTGTTATTCCTGGCCGCGTCCGGTCAAACACCGGAACCTGCGCCAAAAGGAGACTCATTCGCTTTGTACACGCGAACGCGTTTGGCAATCAGAATGTCAACAGCTTTGTAAAACTGCCGCCATTTACGATTCAAGCTTTGTCCGACAGGCGCCGCAGCCGTCTTTCAAGCGCACTGTTTCCCCAACCTTGCTTGGCGGGGAGAAGTCACGCAAATACCGGCACTGAGGCAAACAGAAATTGAAGAGACGACGTGAAATAAATTAAACAGGATTGACAACGAACAATTGAGGGAAACAACGCAAGCACGAAAACGGGCACTGTGGAAGAAACCTGCAGTCCTCTCGGGCCAAAAATCAGGCGCCAAAATTAAAGACAATAAACGAGCCAACGACACCACGAGGGGCCATAAATAGGACCATCAATTAACTGCAAGCTTATAAGCGGTCAGCACGAGTAGATGCTTGTCCAAATGGTGGACACGGGCCTATGTGACTGGTCTCAACAAAACGAATCAAGAATTTCCTTGGACTTACATAAAACGCCAGAGTTCTAAACGCACAGGAACAGCAACGCATCGCCGGTCACGTAAGGAAAGCAAGGGATAACAGAGAGAAAAAAAAAGAGATGAGCAGATTGAATGCCGAAAAGAAGAGGTGGTCAATAGCAATGCCTTCGGCGGGCCAGCCGTATTTCGCCCCGGTCGCCGAAAGTGACGACGAAAAAAGGAGAAAAAAAAAGAGCAGAATAACCCACAATAGGCGTGTCCTCGGTGCAGCTAAAACCTAGCATGGCACGTGCATCACGTAAGTTATGTCTCCCCCCCCCCCCCCCCGACACAAAAAAAATAAAAAAATCTAGGGCAGGACGAGTAGGAGAGTGAAAATAAATTGCCCTGGCTCGTACCCTCTCCCTGACAGTGATACGCCATGCACACGCACGCTGAAAACGCCAATCCAGCAGCAGCGGCGCGAGAGAGAGAGAGAGAGAGCGAGAGCAAACGGAACGCAACGACCACCGACAGCCATGCGGCGTGTATGTACAGTGGTCGCAGCAAAAGACAGAACGCGTCGATACAGCGGTCGGCCGTTATTTATACTACCCTAGCTGACAGGTGTGCGCGAGGTGGTGGCTGAGGGGGTTCGTGGGGTCTGCCCCGGCATTATGTCTTAGGCCACTCCCACCCCACCTATCTCCTTCGGCAACCTTCTGTTCAGCACAACCACCACGACGTCCGCAACGACGGTCGAGAAGCTCGCGCGGAGAAGAGAGAGAATCGGGCACCCAAAGCGAAGAATGAAGTTGGCGCCAAAAATGAACAGCGAACGGAGGGGAGAGGGAGACAGTCGCGTGCAGTTGGCAGATTCTGCGGCAGTGAACCTCGAAATTAGATGCCGATATCGGTTTCGTGCTCGATATCGGCTTCTCCTTCGTGACGCGCGTATTCTACTGCACGACAAAGGTGGCGGAAGCGGGGAAGCCCCGAGGAGGGGGGATACAGGCGAAGAAAGCGTCTCGCTCGCTGTCGTTCCACTGTTCTTGCTCCTCATACGCTCTTTACCTCGTCCACCGTTATTGGCTTTCTCTCTCTTTCTCCCCTGTGTCCTTTTGTGCCAACGCAACTCCCTTTTCTTCCAGAGCGTCGGCTACGACGAACCACGACTGGAGAGTGAGCGAGTAACGGAACATTCCCTTCGCTTCCTTTCTTTCTGTCTGTCTTTCTATCCGCCCGTCGTCTTCTTTATGCCTCACGTTTCGCTCGATGAAGGGCTGCCACTGCCACCGGAGCTCTCTTGATTGACGAGTCTCCGCCACGTGAACGGGAGTCATCGCACTTAACGCGAACACAGGCTCGCACGTAAAACACCGCGGCGCTTAGGCGACAGAAATGGACTTCCCGAAGCAAGCATCGACGATGTGCTGCAATGACTAATACGGATATATAGCATGGAGAAGCACGACACTGCCGTCGAAGAACTGAGCCTCCGGTTAGCGGGAGGAGTGATGCTATAGGTATACAAGACTCATTCGCGTCAGGAACGTGGAAAACACCCCACTTTTTGGCACACTCGAAACAGAAAAGAGTGAAAAGAGAGTAAGTTGCCCTATAGCGAACTCCATTTTATAAAAAGAAGCTCCCTTTTTACTCCCATTTGGGCGTATCCGTCTTCAGAGTGCTCAGTAAGAGGCTCCTGTTTCGTGCACTGCTAACTACATTCGTCATTCCATTGAGGTGTTTGTTACGCGAGCACGAAGTCAAAAGATAAAAGCATGAGTGTTTAAAGACGCGCTCAGACTAGAGGTAAACGAAAGCTCGGCAAACAGAAAAATAAGTTTGGGCATCCGTACGGGCCTGTAGCATACACTCAAAAGCGAAGGGGCGTACAAGTCTCAAAGCACCAATGCGACTTTCCAAACATCAATCGTTTCTTGTCATTTTATTATAATTTGGGAGTGCTCGTTTAGCTTTACTAGTATAATCCCTCTGCGCCGCAGGACGTTTCGTGAAACTGTCGGTTAAGATGCTATGGATATACGCAGCATGCGCTATTGAAACTATATTGAAACTCTATTGAACTGGCTATTGAAACTCCTGACAGTGGATCTACCGTATACGGTAGAGAAACTAACGGCCGCTGAACGCCACCAGAGCGCTTGCTGAGGAAACCCGAAAGCTGTTAAATTTGCCAACTAAAAGAAACACGCACCGCAGATAGGCTTCTGTGAAAGTGAACACAGTCGAACCTCGTTATATCTAGACGGTTTAACGAAATAACGGATAAAACGAAGGAATGACCATATCCTCTGGAAGCTCGGCCAACACGGGCTATAACGAAGCTACGGCTATAACGAAGTAATCGCTGGGCCCCTTCAACATAGCGAGGTTCCGTTCTACAAGGCCATCAAATAAATGGAGATAACTAATGACAACTAATGGCAACAAAAGAGGCGTCAGGAAAAGGAAACGCAAACCCCTGGCAGCGTCGAGCTCTGCACAAGCCCAGAGGCACGATTTGAACCTTGACAAATGTTCCTCGACAGCAACGCGTACGGTCAGACCAAGAAGAAAGCTTGCAGCAAAAAAAAAAAAGCACCCCGAATAAGCGGCCTGTGTTCCCATTCATCGCAACGCCAGCGAAACTGCCTCGACCATACCCCTCTTTGACGCGCGTTGCGCGGGCAACGAGCGGCTGTTTGTGCAAAGAGGACACTACACACACTCGTCCGCAAACACGGCCGAGCCACACTATATAAGCTCGAGCAGAAAAGCGCGCGAAATATGTTCGCGCGCCAGTTTTCCTGGGGACTGCGTCTACGCCGGACACTTTCCCTTAGTTTTCTTTTTCTTTCCCCTTTCCGCATCTCCTGGCCGAAGCGGGCATTTCCCTGCCGCGCGCGCGCGCGCCAAGAGTACCCGCGGCCGGACTTCGCGCTCAGCGGAGAATGGCATCCGGAGAATTCCGCCGCCACAGCCGAGCGGGGGGCTGTTGAGGAGCGAGACGCGCGCCTGATGGACTGCGCAGCCCGAAGTGGACGCTCCGGCTGCCCACTCTGCATTGTCTGCGCTAACTTTGGTGCGGGACAGTCGGACGGGCATATTAACTGCTGCTTCTGCGTGCCACGGAGTGCTCGTCGCGAATGCTGCGGGGGGGCAAGCGAGTGGGACGAAGAGACACTCGCAGAGCACAGACTTCTCTTAGCAAGTTCATGATTGAACGCCGGTAGCGCACAGAATCATGAACAGCGACGGCGCAGTAAGAGAAGCGGTGCCGTGTCCCCCCAAATCGCCCTTAAACATAACGAACACCGAAATAAAGCGGTACATCACGAAGCCTCTGCTCGAGTTTTTGTGCGCGACACGCCTGAACGGCCGTCTCTGAAACACATGTAGAATGATGTGCGTGTGCACGTGAACAACGGATCATCATCATCAGCCTGACTACGCCCACTGCAGGGCAAATGCCTCTCCCATACCTCTCCAGTAAACCCTCTCCTGTGCCAGCTGCGGCCACCTTATCCCCGCATACTCCTTTATCTCATCCGCCCACCTAACCTTCTGCCGCCCCCTGCTACGCTTGCCTTCTCTTGGAATCCCCTCCGTTACCCTTAAGGACCAGCGAGACCTTTATTCTTGAGACACGCCTTAAGGACCTTTCATGACTTGTGTGCTAGCTCGTGTGCGAGTGAACGTGTGTGTCAACTTAAGACCGTTCCTGGAAACCTCATGAAGCTCATCCCGTTTATGTGTATTTCTATTACGAACCTGATGTATGTGATATCGCTATTGTTGCAGGTCATAATCTTTTCATTTCCTGAATTTGAGGTTTTTATACACTTTACTGTGATTAGTACATATCATTACTTATAGAATAAACTCGCTTTATGCCACTAAGTAATATCATTAGCTATAGTTTATTTTTCTATTTTATGTGAGCATTTCTGGTCCGTCCATTGTATTCTTTGTCTTGTGGACTGTGTGTGCTGTAGCTGTACTCTACTGAGCGTTATGTCGCCAGTTGAACTGTTTTTCTAATATGCAATGGAGTAACCGGCGCAACAATCAGGCACCAACATCTCCTTTTATGTCCATGTCAATAGAAAAAGAAAACGCTCGTCCCATTATCACATTATTGCCTCTCGCTTTCAACCACTCCAGCCACCCGCTCCCTATTCGCTTTCCCAGTGTGGATTGCAGGCCAGGCCGGCTTTCCTAAGGATGCAACTCCTCTAACAACATTCCTGGTACTAACCCTTCACCATTCTCTGTATCTGAATAAGTGCACAAAAAAGTCGTCCTCACGTGAGACTAAGGTTTGCACCAGCCGCCCGAAATAAGAACGGACGCTTGGGATCAAAGCGAATTTAACACGGATCGTCTCCGCTGGTGCGCAGCTATACTGATTGTAATAACACTGCGCGGTGGTCACACTGTCAGATGCCAGCCAGGCCCAGCTATACACAGACACTAGGTTTACGCGAAACCAGACCAAGAAAACCACCCGAAACTCATTCGCTAATGGCCGCCCGCGGAGCAGATACGTGTGATGGAGTGCGCCCCTACAAGGAGCAAACAAGCAGGTTGCGGTGCAGTACGTGATGCAGCGCGACGGTATACATTTAAAAGGAGCTCTGGCTTTTGCGCATGCGTCCCGAAAGCTTCGCTTCCACGAAAGCGTATCCCGCCGTACGAGCGACTTCCTTGATTCGCCTCTCGACATTTCTGGCTGTCCACCTTCGTCGACTTGCGAGAAAATGTCGAGGCAGACTCATTTTTTCCCGGGCCGCCGCTTGCCTGCCTTAACCCCGGCTCCGGATAATAAAAGTAAATGACGTCTCTATCTCGAACGCGGAATACAAAACAAGGGCGGCAGAGGCCCTCCACGACCTCTCTTTGAACATCTCCATTCTTTTTTTTCGAATACGCATTAAAATTCGACGACACGCGCCACGTACCATCACAAAAAAAGAAAGGCGGTGGGAAAATCAGTACCCGAGGAAAACTCCGAAGTCGGCCCAAGTGTGCGCCCTCTCGAGATGTTCGCGATTCTCCGGCGGCAGCGGCTATCGCTCTCGGCTTCTCCCGCGTGTTCTTCTTGCCTTTGCAACTATGAAGAAGTCAGTTCCGATACTCGGGGGCCACTCTTCATTTTTCAGGCACAGCGGCCAAAGAAAATATGGATTCGGCTGCTGCCGGGAGGCGGCAGACATTCTCGAGAATAACAGCACAGAGAAGGGAACGAATGAGAAAAAAAAATAAAGCGAGAAAAGAGAACGAAAAGTATGCGCTTATATAAATACGAGATTGAAAGGTACGTGCGCGAAAGGCAAGTCTTCTCTCTTCTACCGCGGCTTAGATGAGCCCCGGGGGTCGTTGAAACTGCGAGGACGAGGAGACCTGCCACGGCCGGCGTGATTCATTAATCACAGCCGCGGCGTCCACGAGACTGAGGAGGCCTACTCTATTCGGCGCGCCACACTTTTAAGTATCGCGCGATACGTGGAGGATATATGGAAGAGCCGGAAGCGACCTTAACACTTTCAAATTTTTTCTCTTCTTCCTTTTTTTCCTTCCCACATTCAAGCAGCGTCGTCCAGAATGATCATTACTTACCATTTTTTATTATTATTACTATAAAGAACAGACAAAGCATGAAAACTCGTGAGAAGACCTAACGTCACGCAGCGACTTCCAGCTAGCGGCCGACGCACACCTCGTTGAGACCACTTCATACACGGACGATGAAAAGTGAACGGTAGAGCACTAAGTGCCTGCGCTAAGCGGTTCTTAACGGCGCTCACTGCGAACAGATAGGTAAGCGCGGCGACAAAAAAAAAATTGTTTCGGAAACGCTAAGGCGCCCGTGTGCTGTGCGATGTCAGTGCACGTTAAAGATCCCCAGGTGGTCGAAATTATTCCGGAGCCCTCCACTACGGCACCTCCTTCTTCCTTTCTTCGTTCACTCCCTCCTTCGTCCCTTCTCTTACGGCGCGGTTCAGGTGTCCGCTGATATACGAGACAGATACTGCGCCATTCCTTTCCCCCAAACCAATTATTATTATTATTATTATTATTATTATTATTATTATTATTATTATTATTATTATTATTTCTGAGCGAAACCATGAATGGTCTAGGACCACTGCAGCCCCAGCAGCGACCAAAGTTCGGACATATATGCCCGGCTACGGAATACAGACAGGCGATAACGACACCAGGCGTGCTCACCGCAGGTGCCCGTACACGACGGCTGTACTTTTATTTGCACAGTCGTTGGTTTTCCATGCTTTCTCCTCTTTGTTCCATTCTACAGTCCATCCGGTAAATTTCGCTCTGTGCTCAGCAAAACGTTACGTGAGGGAACGGTGACGCAGCCGCGAAAGTACAGACCGGCCGGAAAGAAAACGCGGACACGAATCACGAATCAGGCTGCACGAATGTATACTGCAGCTGAAAGTAGACAGGTAAAATGTGCTGTTCCGGTGACATGCACATTCGAGTCCAAGCGACAGCCACAGCAGTTAGAGGAAAAAACAAGCTGCGGTCATATCAATGGAAGGTGCTCAGCCCAGGGCTGCCACACTTCCCCGCGAAATGAAAGTCGAACGGCGCAATAGATCAGCGCACTGAAAAGCCGTCAACAGCGAGATCAAGGACCACTGCTTTCTTGAGAACAAGCTCGCTCTGCGCAGTGATTTAGTGTACGCATCTAAAGAACTAGAGAAGGCCAACACAAATAGTCGCGCAATTGTGCACCGTCATGGCCAAGGGCTCTCTTAACCCCGCGGTGGGCGAACCAGCCAGACGTTCTCCAAAGCTCGAGCCGCATTCGTGAGCGAAACTCTCGGAGGTCTCAACTCCTTGGTAAAAGATCGTAACACCCAAGCAGCCAACACTGCGCAATGGCAACTGCTCCGCAATAAGATATACGTCGTGTGTTGAAACAAAATTATGGGAGCACTTTGCGAATCTAAAGTGCGGCAAGGCGAAAGCCTTTCGCTTTGTCGATTGCGATTCCAACTTCGCAGGTTCCCATACCACTGGAACTCCCAGAGGCTTCTACCTTGCCACACTTTCGATCTAGACGACGTTGTTGTTGCTGTTCTTCTTCGTCCTTTTAAGACATTGGACGTTGTTGTTGTTGTCTGGCCTTCTTCTCTTCTCTAGCTTCTGTGGTGGTTGCGCGCAGGTGGCGACACCAGAGCGCGCGCCGTTACCACGACGACCTCGGGTGTGACGTCACCCTCTACCATCGCTATATCGACGTCCGCGTTATATCGACGCATTTGGTTGCGTTCCTTGTTTTTTCTCGCTGTAATTGGCTATAATTAATTAACTGATAACTCTAGAGTCATAAAACTTCGCGTGGGTGTTACACTCTGTCCCCTCTATCCGATGGTGCATTGGTTTTCTGCTATCCTGATTAGTTTCCGCGTTACTCGTGGAAGACAGCGTTGCACCGGACGCGCGAGTATGAGCCATTAAAGGCTTTCGCCTTAAAAAAAAAATAATAAAGCCCCCCCCGCCCCCCCGACACAGCTACAATAACGAGCACACAAAACAAGCGAAGAAGCAACAGAAACGAAGAAAGAAAAAACTAGGAAGGTAGGGTGAACATAACTCGAAAGAGAAAGCGGAAAAGCGAGTGTCAGAAGAGAAAAGAAAAAGTCGAGAGGGGGGGGGGAGGGGGAGGGGGTAGACATTCCGCCCGCCGATCGCTGACAGGAGAACGGCTCGGCGCGACGAGGGCTTGCCGCCGGCAGGAGAACGGAGGGAGGGAGGGGGGATGCAGCAGAACAGCGCGCGCCGGCAGCAGCTCGGTGATTGCGCCGCCGACGCCCTGACGGCGCCGTTATCGGATTAGCCTGATTACAGTGACGCCCGCTGACCGGTCCGATTGAATTACGGCAGCCGGCAGGCCTTCCTTGTCTCTGCTTATCGCGGCCTGTTTCAGTTTTCCCCTCCGGCTCATATTTCGCGCCCGGGACGACTCTCGCACGCCATCACGCCTGGGATATATCCCGGAGGCGAACACTTTTTGACGCCAGAAACAAGAAAATTAAAATAAAAAGACGTCGAGAGTTTTCTGCGCCAACAAGTGCGGCACTGCCGAGACAGGCACCGACCCACATGGTTCCGGTTTGGATATGGGCCAATCGGCACACGAGGCAGTCCTGCCAGCCACCCTGCACTCCAATCCAGCTAGAGGTCGCTGCTTAAGGTAGCCCCTCACAGACTAATTAGTGCGAGAACACTATTACCATGGGTAAACCCCGACCAAGGTCTTGCTATGTTTGCCAGTTTGTGCCACGAGCATGGCAACGGCGGCATAGCAACGCTATAAAATAAATATTTTCGCGACTGGCTTTCGAACCCACGGCGGCGGGAACAGATCAGCTTCGCTGGCCTGTGCATGAAAGCACTATGCTGTGGCCGCAGCCGATCGCGCCTCGTGTTACACAGTAACACACACCTGCGCTGTGCATTGCACGTCGTCGCCTTCATCAACTCGCCAGACCTGCGAACGACCCAGCAAAGCAATAAAACGAGCCAACCAGGCCAAACACATGTTTTCCCACTTCTACTCGGTATGACTACCTTAAAACGATACCACTTTTTCAGAGATAAAATGCAAACGGACATCACCAGTATCCCCGCGAACTAATCGTTTGTCGCAAGGATCACACGTTGATGTTCCTATGGGTTCCAAAAACTAACTCACATAATTCCTCATACTTTAAACACCTATCCATACTTAACAGAATT